>NC_140939.1:164680544-164870544 GCF_014529385.1 Adiantum capillus-veneris | reverse complement strand
GTGATATAAGTATAGTGACCTCTCTTCGTGTCAGAGGGAGAGGGCGAATCTAGAGATTGGTGAAAGAGGGGGAGCTTGTCCACCCATGTCCTTTGTGTATCCAACCGAAACAGATCATCCTGTGATATAAGTATAGTGACCTCTCATCCTGTCAGAGGGAGAGGGCGAATCTAGAGATTGGTGAAAGAGGGGGAGCTTGTCCATAGAGAATCCACGTAACTCAAACCATGCTACCGTCTTTGTGTACCCTCGGTAGCCCATCAAGCCTCCCCTCAGGATTTCCCTCGCCGGCATCGAGTGCTCCATTGCTGTCCATCATCGCGATCATTGAGATCTGAGTTTTCAGCTCTTCATTCCTCTCACATCGGGATCGTAAATCAGCCCCAAATCTTCCTCTTGGTGGCCATCTGCAATCCCATATTGAGAAGGATCCAAAGGTGCATCAAATCAGCACTGGAGGTGCCTCGTCTTGAGGAGTTACCACGACGACAGTCATCATTCGACTTAGTAGAGTTTGCACTTGAGGTACTGCATGTGTGTATATTCCATTTACGCAATCTAAAGCAAATACCACATCGACAATGGTGTGCGGGACCTTTGAGAGGGTTGGTTGGGATTCTCCCCTTCTCTCTCCCTGGCTCTCCCTCTACACATCTCTCTCTCTCTCTC
Source organism: Adiantum capillus-veneris (assembly GCF_014529385.1). NCBI lineage: Eukaryota > Viridiplantae > Streptophyta > Polypodiopsida > Polypodiales > Pteridaceae > Adiantum > Adiantum capillus-veneris. The sequence continues at coordinate 164,869,875 of NC_140939.1, read as the reverse complement.
TCTCTCTCTCTCTCTCTCTCTCTCTCTCTCTCTCATTTCCTCTCTTCAGGGGAAAGTAAAAGGAACCATCATTTAAGCTAAAAGCAATCACTAACGCAAGGAAAAGAAGTAAAGGATTTGTGTCACAAACTGGTGACGTAGCATGCTCGGACACACTCACAGCGGCGTACAAGCCCGCAAAACGCGGAGACATGCTGACGTGGCAGTCCTGGATTTTCCACCGCATTTCACGTTGACAGTGCTGACGTGGCCTGCCGCTTTTTACGGAATTCTTGCTTTAGCACTTGTTGAAAATTATGATGGCTGTTTTGGCAGCTTTTGGGGATAAATTACTTTATTTTGAAAAGCTTAAGAGCTTTTGATTTTGGGGCTCTGCTTTTGGGCATCCCTTGTAACCAATGAATAAGTGGGCAGGGCCTCACTTCTCGGAGTATCTGGACGCAGAGTCTAAGAGTGAGCACCTACCCACTCTCTTATACTTTGAACACAGATTAATACAAAAAGAAATACCGAAAGGGGCGCCAGTCTTTGGGGCCAATATCTCTAGGTACGGAACTACGCCCGGGCCGTGTCGAATCAAGTGTGAATTGTGAACTGTTTTGAAGTGAATCTCTGCTGTGTCGCGGCAGAATCTTGACTTGGAGTGTCCAAGTTTGTAACAGTGGTATCAGAGCACGGCCAATTTATCTTCTACTGGGAAATCTGATCCTTTTCTCGCGACACTTATGGATTCTAACAAAGAACAATCGACTTCCTCTGCATCTGGGGATGCGGGAAGAGATCACAAAGAAGATTCTCACGAAGAGTACGGCCCACCTCGGCCTACTCAGGTAGAGATTGAAGAGATGGAACGTCGACAATTGGTTGACTACGCGACAAAGATGATGATCAACATTGCGAAGGATCCGAAATTTGCAAAATTTCTGACTCAACAATCCTTCGAAGAAGCGCACACCCAGTGGCAGAAGGCCACAGAGCCACCTATCAAACCGGCACTCAAGAAACCTCCTGCTCCGAGGATGTTTACAGAGCAAGGATTGGAAGAGGTGGTTGATACACGGATCAGTCAGTTTTTTGACGCAAACACCAAATCCAAAAAGCACGACAAAAAAGTAGAAGAAAGGAACCGACTTCCCAAGTTATTTGGGTCGTCCATCTACTTTTGTCTCGGCAAGAAAACAGAAGAAGCATGTGCGACTTGAAGGACTACCCAGTTCTTCTTTTTCTTCTTCTGACAGTTCTTCTAGCTCTTCTGACTCGAGTGAAGAAGACAGGAAAGGGAAAAAGCGAAGCAAAAAGCAAAGCTTCGGAAAGGGCAAGAAAAAGGCAGAGAAGCCTAAGTTTCACCCAGTTTCTGATAGTTCTACAAAGGACTCGTCCTCAGATAGTTCGGACTCCGACGATCACATATTTTACGCAAAGAAGAAACATTTCTATATAGCCAATCAGTATGATTTCCTCGAAGATAAAAGCAAGAAAGTTAGAGAATTTAAAGAAGGTAGATAGTCAATTAAGTTTGACACTTTTTTTGGAATCCGAGATGCTTCGAGGGCTTTGGCCTTCATACAACAGTTTGACATAGCTTTCTCTGGAGGGCACTACTCTGAGCACTCCAAGCTTCGGAGGGCTACCTCTTTCTTCAAGGGAAATGCTCGAACATGGTGGTCCACCCTTCTACTGAACAAGGAAGCTCCGGTTAAATGGTTGAAATTCAAGAGGCTTTTTATTTCTTCTTGGCTGACTCGGGAGTACGAACGAGATATACGAACTGCTTGGAATCATCTTCGGATGACCGAGAGAGATTCTCTGGACGCGTATTGCGAGAGATTTTGGAGCTCTTTTCTACCTGCTTCTTCATTTAAGAAGATCTCGTTTAAAGAACAGATTGAGCGGTTTTGCTGCGGACTTCCTACGGAGATTTGAGATCATTGCTTAGAACAAAAGTCAGATTCTATTTAAGAACTGATGGGTCATGCGAAACGGGGTTTTTTGCCATACATTCAGGCATTTGACTTACCCCACAGATGAGATCATGACTCAGAGAACCGAACAGACTTCTAATAATGAAAGTAGAAAAAAGAAGAGCCCCCAAGAAAAGAAAGATAAGGATGCATGACCCCGGCTCACTCTTTGGGAGAGGGCCAGCTACATCAAAGAGGGGAAGTGTTTTGGATGCGGGGAACATGGGCACATCTCCGCGAAGTGCCCTAAAAAGGCACAGAAAGAACAAGACGAAGAAAGGCAAGAGAGTTCGAAAGCAGCCGAGGAACGTGGACGAAAAGGCAAGATGAAAGCAGGACTAGTTCCAGATTGCATGGGTACTGACCCAAGCACGATTGATGAAAGTACAGAACTTTGCCGAGCTTGGGGCAAAGTGAAAGATCAAGAAGCCTTGATTTTCTTTGATGGAGGAGCTAAGGCCAACTCCATTTCACCTGAAATGGCGGCGTGGCTCGAGATTACACCCGATGGGATGGGACCACAAGCAGAGGCAGTTCTAGCGGCACCTGTCATTGGCAAAATTCGGTTGCATTGTCAGGGGTATTTGGGACACGAGGACTTCTACATAATGCCCTTGGAAGGTTGTGATGTCCTCCTGGGAGTCCCTTGGTACCATAAGAACAACGCCGTGGTCGATTATCGGGCGAAGAAAGCGATATTTACTACTGAAAAGGGCCGAAACATTGTACTTGATGTGAAACTGAAGGGCGAGTCCGTCCCTATTGTATCGGCTTCGGTTGTTTCGAAATTTATGAAATCCAGTTTGTCGACATCCGCTTGATCATCTACGGGCGTACGATCCTTGGGAGATCCATTCATTCTAGCCATCATTCGGCGGTTGCGCACTCCAGAGGGGGTGGTGACTTGTGGTTTGCTATGGACACACCTATGCACTCATTAGAGGAGTTCACACAAGATATGGCCACGCTCATGGCATATGGGATTCCGACATTCTGAGAGAGGACACCACCATCTTGGGTGGACAGACACTCACCACTTGACCTCGACACGTTAGATCGCATGCTTACATAGGAGCATCTACATGGACTTAGGGAGAGGATCTTGGATCTCTTCTTGGACAGGTTCATTGCTTGGATCTACTGATTGGAGTGGGACTTCAGTGCTTTGGACTCTCTTGGAGAGTTTACCCGCGAGACGCGGGAGGTCAGGCATTACGCAACTACATTCGGAGTCACCTGGAGCTTGGCTTGGATGGTAGTGCAGTTGCTCTTCTACAATCCTGATCATTTGGATTGCTACCTTCAGAGTTGCTTACACTCACCCTCAGTAACCTTATAGCAGACTTATCCCCCGACCTGGGCAGTAGGCCACTCTCAGCTTATTCACATGAGAGTCACTTCGAGTTGCGGTTTGGTGGCGTTGGCGCGGATTCTGTGCTTTGGACTCTCTTGGAGAGTTTACCCGCAGTCTTGACACAGAAAGGAGTCCCTTTCTCGTGGGGACCCACAGAGATGACTGTCTTTCAGACATTGAAAGAGAGATTGACTACAAGACCAGTTTTGACTTTGCCAGACTTGCAAAAGTCATTTGAAGTATATTGTGATGCTTGTGGTCGTAGTCTGGGTGCGGTCTTAATGCAAGAAGGCCATGTCATTGCTTATGAGAGCCGATTGTTCTCAAGGCCGGAAATGACAGCACATATTTATGAGAAAGAGCTTTTGGCGGTTATACATACTCTTTCTCAGTGGCGGCATTACCTACTCGGAGCGGATTTTACTGTCTTTACAGACCATCAGAGTTTGCGGTACTTCTTGCCACAGAAGCAGCTATCAGAAAAGCAGATGCGGTGGGCGAACATCTTGTCACAGTTTCACTTCCAGATTGTCCATGTTCAGGGACAAAAGAATGTGGTGGCAGATGCTTTGTCTCGAAAGCCGTTGGTTCAAGCTATTTCCGCGATACATCATAGGAGCTTCAACTTTCAAGGATATGGTCGACCAGTATGCCACAAATACAGATTTTGCAGACGTTTTCACACAGATACGGGATGGGGAGACAGTAGCGGGATATTCCATTCGGGATGGCTACTTGATGAGAAAAACCATGTTGTGCGTTACACAGCCGTTGAGGGAAAAGGTTATGACTGAATGCCATTGTCCACCTTTTACGGGTCACCGCGGCATAGCTACCACCATGAAAGGGGTAGAGAGATACTTCTTTTGGCCGAGACTCAAGAAGGATGTGGAAGAGTTTGTGCGCAGTTGCTTGGTATGCCAGAAGGTCAAGTTTGACAGGCATAAAGCACAGGGGTTGTTACAGCCTTTGCCCATACCCACCCGCCCCTTGGAAAGTATTGCAATGGATTTCATTTTTGATCTCCCGAGAACACAGAGTGGTCACGATGGTATCTGGATTGTTGACAGATTTAGCAAACAGGCTCATTTCATTCCAGTGAAGAAAACAGTCAAGGCGGATCACTTAGCTAGACTGTTTGTGGCCCAGATCTTCAGATTACATGGCATGCCTGAGAGGATTGTCTCCGACAGGGACCCCAGATTTACAAGTTTGTTTTGGAAGGCAATTTGGGAGAACATTGGCACGCGCTTGCAGTTCTCGTCATCGTTCCACCCGCAGACTGACGGCAATCAGAGATTGCCAATTGAGTGGTTTTAAATTTATTGAAGTCTTATATCTCGGATCTGAAGACTCAATGGGAAAAGTACTTACCTTTGGTGGAATTTGCCTACAATAACACGATACACTCTTTGACGGGGAAGGCACCATTTGAGATTGTTGAAGGTGTTGCGAAGGTTCCACCCTTCCTAAGCACAAAAGATAAGATTTTTGAAGCGGATGAGTATACGCGCGACTTAGACATGGCTTTTGCCAAGGTCCGCGAGGCTTTGCAGAAATCTCAAGAACGACAGAAAAAGGCAGTTGATCACCATCGTCGCGACTTGAAATTGAAGGAGGATGATTGGGTGCTCTTACGTTTTGAGAAGGCACGCCTGAGAAAGAAAAAGGGAAAGGAGAGGCTTTTTCCAAAGCTTAGTATGCGATACTACGGACCTTTTCAGATCTCTGAAAAGATCAATGATGTCTCCTTCCGACTAAAACTGCCTGACACTCGGAGGATTCACAATGCATTCCATGTGAGTCTCTTGAAACCTTTTAAAGGTGATGTGCCTGATGATGGGGAGCCTGATGAGCAATCCGAAGTGGAAGAAAACGAGGAGATCCTTGTTCCTGAATAGATTTTGGCACATAAGGATACGAAGAATAAAGGTAAAGTCCGAAGGTGGTTCTTGGTTAAGTTCAAGAACTATCCTGCATTGGATGTGAAGTGGATGGAGGAGGAGGATCTAGCAGATACTCCTCAGATTGTGAAACTTTACCTCGAAGCTTTTGGTTTAGCATAGTCTATTCCAATGGAACCCAGAATTTTGCTTGGCCGGAGATATGGTGCAGCGGGATGCACAAGAGGGGGGTTACTCCGCTCCTTTGTCAACAGATGCCTCGATTTTGATACTAGAGTCATTGATGTCTCTTTGAGCTTCAGGGATACTGAGTATGCTGCTGTATGACTTTATGAAATGGAATTCCTGAATATGAAACTGATTTGTTCTCGACTTCTTTTTAAGTGCAGGAACTGATAGACGAAATGACTGCAGCATTTTGGTCTAATTGATCTCGAATAGACATGGTTGCAATAGGGGTTAGTCAATCGGGCATCGATGAGGTCCCGACTGGATCTAGATGCGATTGCTAGCTACATTGCCGATAAATCATGGTCTAAGATCCGAATGAATGTTGAATGTCATGTGATGTGACTGTCGATTGGTATATGTGCTAGATGCAGTGTAACAGGGACGGGGGGAACACAGCCCAAACGTTCCGAAACGGCGTTCCGCACGAGTCCCATTCCCGAAATGGAGATGGGAACAGAACGCCGTTCCAGAACGGGGTGCAACCGGAACGGTGTTCCGGAATGGGGGGAATGAGGCGGAGCGGCGAAACGTGGGGCGGAACGGAAAAAAGTAGGCATTTGGGGGAAAAAAAGTGGGCTTTTGGGGGCAGATTTGGGGCTGTTTGGGGATTATATTTGGTGCACTTTGAGGGCAGGTTAGGGGGCAGTTTTGGGGTTTATTTGGGGCTAAGCTGAATGGAGGTAATTCAAGCCTTTCTTTAGTGGACCGTTCCGGCTCCGTTCCTAATCTGCCCCCCCCTCCTCCCCGTTTCCGTCCGGTTCCGGACCCTCCCGTTCCCGTTCCCCGTTCCCGTTCCGGGTAACTATGGCTAGATGTGTGTTCCTAGTACGTAAGTGCTAACAGTCAGTGTCTGCTAAGACGGTTTATGGCCTCTGTCTATTTTGCACACGTAATCGAGGGCGATTACAATGCTTTCAAGAGGGGGGTATGTCACAAAGTGATGACGTGGCTGAAAACTCTAAACTCTGCCAGAGAAACCCTAATTGCAGAAACCCTAATTTCAGCCAAACCCTAATTTTTGCCAGAGACCCTAACTGTTGGAAACCCTAATTTCTGCTGGAAACCCTAATTTTTTGGCAGCAAAAATGCCATGTGGCAGCAGTATGGACGGCTGGAAATTATGGCGGAAATTGTGGGCTCATTTGTTGCGGTAGATTTGCTTTTTGACAGTTTTTTGGACATTGCTTTTTTTCTACGCAATTTGAAAGAGAGAGAACTCTTGTGCTTTTATTTTAGGGCAAGAGAGAGAGAGCTTTTGATTTTAAACTTTTTGGGCTCTGCTTTTGGCATCCCTTGTAAATAAATAAGTGGTTTGGGCTTCCACTGTGGAGAGCATCTGGACGCAGAGTTTGAGAGTGAGACCCAACCACTCTTGTACTTGAACTCAAATTAATACAAAAAGAAATACTGAAAGGGGCGCCAGTCTTTGGGGCCAATATGTGTAGGCACGGAACTCCGCCGGGCCAGTGTAAATCAATTGTGAACTGTGAACTGTTTTGAAGTGGTTATTTGGTGTTGTCGCGGTAGATTCTTGACTTGGAGTGTCCAAGTTTGTTACATGTACTTGACTTGTTTAAGTGCAGGAACTGATAGACGAAATGACTGCAGCATTTCGGTTTGATAAATCTCTATAGACATGATTGCAATAAGGATTAGTTAATCAGGCATCTGAGAGGTCCCGACTGGATCTAGATGCGATTGCTAAATACGTTGCTGATTAATCATGGTCTGAGATTGGAATGATTTTTGAATGTGATTTGTCATGTGATGTCAAGTGATGTCCTGTGATGTGACTGTCGATTGGTACATGTGCTAGATGTGTTGTTCCTAGTGTGTCGGTACTAACAGTCAGTGTCTGCTAAGACAGTTTATGGTTTCCGTCTGTTTTGCAAGTGTAATTGAGGGCGATTACAATGCTTTCAAGAGGGGGGTATGTCACACATCGGTGACGTGGAAATGCCCTGTACACACATTCCCAAGTGGGGCAGCAGACCGAACACACTTACTGGCTGGACTGGCCTGTGAAACGTGGAAGCTGTACGACAGCTCCGTGATTTGCGACGGGAAAAGGGGACAGACTGTATGGAATTCCTGCTCTTGCGTGACCTGCTGATGTGGCAAAGCGTACGGAAATCTGAATTCTACGCAGGTTGATTTTGCAGCTTTTGGAGCCAATTGCTTTGTTTTCACAAGCTGTTAAAAGAGAAGCTTTTGGGGCTCTGCTTTTTGGGCATCCCTTGTAACTCATCAATAAGTGGGCAGAGCCCTCACTTCTGAGAACATTTGGACGCAGAGTCTGAGAGTGAGAACCCTCCCACTCTCTTGTACTTTGAACACAGATTAATACAAAAAGAAATACCGAAAGGGACGCCAGTCTTTGGGGCCAATATCTCTAGGCACGGAACTCCGCTGGGCCGTGTCGAATCAATTGTGAATTGTGAACTGTTTTGAAGTGAATCTCTGTTGTGTTGCGGTAGAATCTTGACTTGGAGTGTCCAAGTTTGTTACATGGCTCATGCCTTCAATGGCTTGATATGTCAGCAGTTTGTGACATCCTCCCTTTTTGAAAGAAGAGTAATCGTCCGCAATTTTCGATATCTACAAAAGAATTTAAGTTAGTTTAAAAATTTCCAAGGGTCATTATGAGGGACCTTTCGAGCGACATTTAGTTTTCTCATTCCATAGATGGGAGCTCTTGATATTCCGACGTAGCAAAATTAGCCATCACACCCAGACTGCGTTGATCTTAAAGGGTGTCTCGATGCACTAAAATTTACATGCCGAGGCAATCTCACCCAATTAGGAATGTTCAGTGGTTGACACATCACAATGTAACACAAATGCTCACATATGCATGTTACAAGACACAAGCCTGATAATGCTAGCACTGGTTTTCTTATATATTATCTTACTCATTTTGCCCTACCCAGTTTCCCAACAAAAGTCACTTAATAATTAAGTGAAAAATGTCAAAAATAGGGAAAGTAGGTTTTATGCATTGGAAACTGCTCCTGATGGATTCTGATGGTAATGCTGATGATCATGCTGTGTGCAACCAGAGGATATGCATCTACTCTAAGTGTTTGGGCATGCACGGTTTGCGAACAGACTCACAAAAGTGCTAGAACACTTCCTACTCTAGATTGACTGGACTAAACTGAACCCTTGTCATGCTGTAGCTTGTCCACGGACACAGAGGGTTGGATGTGTCACGTGACATCCCCTCCTTTTTAAAGTGAGGTACTGGTACTGAGCTGCATGGCTTCCTTGTAGTCTGCCAACAACTCTGGGTAATCTTTGAAAAACTCTTCGTCGATCCACACTGCTTCATGGGTTCCTCGATTCTTGAACTTCAAAAAGTATTGTCTCACCTGCTTCTTCGAACCATGTCAAAACCGATGCAACAACACTTGCTCCGGCTCTATGACTTTAGCTTCATCAATGATCTCCGGTTCTTCTTCCGAAATGTCCTTTGGAGGCGTTCCCTGAAACACTTTCAACCAAGAAACATGAAAAACGTTGTGCATTGACCATGAGTTAGGCAATTGCAATTTCATTGAATCCTCATTTATCTTTTTAATGACAGGGAATGGACAATACATTCGAAAAGACAACTTGGGACACTTCTATCCAACTTGCTTAAGGTTGCTTCATGATTCTTAAATACACCCAATCCCCTTCCTTGATCGAAACATCCTGACGATGCTTATTTGCTTGCCGTGAATAAGATTCCTGAGCCTTGCTTAGCCAAAGCTTCACACTCTCAGATATCTCATCCAATGACTGACTTTCAGCATTGGCATCAGGCATTTGACTGACCAAGCGAGTCAAAAGTGACTAGAACGGACAACCAAAAGCTGCCTCATACGGAGTTCAACCAATGACAGAGGAAAAAGAGTCATTCAAAATAGCCTGGACCAATGAAGATAGAGCTCCCACTGAGACTGTTGATCATGCATAGATGACTTTAAAATATCAAAAGCTAACTGATTGTAAATCTCTGTCTGACCATCTGATTGTGGGTGAAAAGCAGATGAAAAATTCAACTTAGTGTCGAAATTTTCAAAGAGTGCGCGCCAAAAATTGGACGTGAACTTAACATCCCTATCTGAAACAATCGATTTGGCAAACCACAGAGAGGGTACCAATGCTTTATGAACAACTGTGCCACATCCTGTGCAGTGACTGTGGCCTTACAAGGAATTAACATGCAAAACTTGCTGAAATGATCAACAATCGTCAAACATTGAGTGTTCTTTGAATGCAAACTAGGTGGAAGGTTAGTCACAAAATCCATAGAAACATCTTGAAAAGGTCCATCGGGAATAGGCAGTGTGCCACAAAGTGATGATGTGGCGGATAGCAGAAACCCTAATTTCTGCCAAAAACCCGAAAATTCTTGCAAACCCTAATTTTTGCCAAAAACCCTAATTTTCGAAAATCACGGAGGCTGGAAAAAAAAAAAAAAAAAAAAAAATGAGCGACGCGAATTTCGCTTTTGAAGAGACTGCTTTTTTTTAACAAAAAAAAAGGAGAACTTGAGAGAAGAGCTTTTGAGCTCTTATGCTTTTTATTTTAAAAGCTTTTGGGGCTCTGCTTTTGGGCATCCCTTGTACCTTTAAATATGTGGAGAGGGCTTCACTTCTCAGAGCATCTGGACGCAGAGTCTGAGAGTGAAACCCTAGCCACACTCTTGTACTTTGATCTGATTAATATAAAAAGAAATACCGAAAGGGGCGCCAGTCTTTGGGGCCAATATCTCTAGGCACGGAACTCCGCCGGGCTAGTGCAAATCTATTGTGATCTGTGAATTGTTTTGAAGTGGTTATTTGGTGCTGTCGCGGTTGATTCTTGACTTGGAGTGTCCAAGTCTGTTACAGTGGTATTAGAGCACGGCGGATTTCTCTTCTACGGGAAATCCGATCCCCGGATTTTTTTTCCGCGGCACCTATGGCTTCAGGCAATGATCAGTCGACTCCCTCTGCATCTGGAGATGCAGGCAGGGATCACAACGAAGATTCTGGCACGGAGTATGGCCCGCCTAGGCCTACTCCAGCGGAGCAGCAAGAGATGGAGTGTCGAAAATTGATTGATGATGCAACAAAGATGATGCTCAATTTTGCCAAGGACCCGAAGATGGCAAAATATATGAACCAGACCTCTTTGGAAGAGGTACAGATGGATTGGCAAAGAACCACAACACCACTCCCGAAACTTGCTCTCAAGAAACCTTCTGCCTCCAAGAAATATACGGAGAAGGAACTGGAGAACGTGGTTGATGCACGGATTGCTCAACTTTTCGACGTGCAAAAGAAAGGCAAAATGCATGGCAAAAAGCAGAAGAAAGGCATTGACTTCCCGGGATATTCGGGTCGTCGGTCTACATTTGACAAGGCAAAGAAATTGAAGAAGCGCGTCAAGTTTGAAGACCTTCCCAGTTCTTCTTCTTCTTCTTCTTACAGTTCTTCTAGCTCTTCAGACTCGAGTGAAGAAGACAGGAAAAGCAAAAAGCGAAGCAAGAAACAACGCTTCGGAAAGGGCAAGAAAAAGGCAAAGAAGTCTAAGTCTCGCCCAGTGAGTGACACTTCTACAGAGGACTCGTCTACGGACAGTTCAGACTCTGACAACGGAAACTTTTATGCGAACAAGAATAATTTTTACAAAGCCAACCAGTATGACTTTCTCGAAGATAAAAGCAAGAAAGTTCGAGAGTTTAAGGAAGGTGGCCACTCGATCAAGTTTGATACTTTTTAAGAATACTCAGATGCTTCGAAGGCTTTGTCTTTTATACAGCAGTTTGACATCGCTTTCGCGGGAGGACGCTATTCAGAGCACTCCAAGATTCGGAGAGCTACCTCTTACTTTAAGGGGAATGCTCGTACTTGTTGGTCCACTCTTCTTTTAAACAAGACTGCGCCAGTTAAATGGCTGAAATTTAAGAAGCTTTTTAATTCTTCTTGGTTGACGCAAGAATATGAATGAGATATACGAGCTGCTTGGAACCATCTCTGGATGACCAAGAGGGATACAGTGAATTCTTACCGTGAAAGATTCTGGAGCTCTTTTCTACCCGCCTCTTCATTTAAGAAGATCTTGTTCAGAGAACAGATTGAGCGGTTTACCTTGGGTCTACCTACAGAGATCCGAAGGAACAGAAGTCAGCTTCTATTCAGGAGTTGATGAGTCATGCGAAGCGGGGCTTTGCCATTCACTCTAGCAGTCTGACCTACCCCATAGATGAGGCCATGACACAACGAGCCGAATAGACTTCTGGGAATGAAAGTAGAAAGAAAAAGAGCAACCCAGAGAAAAAGGATGCACGACCCAAGCTTACTCCTGAGGAGAGAGCTTGCTTCATCAGAGAGGGGAAGTGCTTTGGATGCGGGGAACAGGGACATATCTCCGCGAAGTGTCCTAAAAAGGCACAGAAAGGACAGAAATGATAAAGACGACAATAGGCCTGAGAGTTAGAGAGCAGCTGAGGAACGTGGCAGAAAAGGCAGATAGAAAAGTAGAACTGGTACCACATGGCGTGGGACCTGCACCGAATCTAATGAATGAAAGTACAAACTTTGCCGCTTTTGGGGCAAAGTGAAGGATCAGGAAGCTCTTTTGAAGGAGCCAAGGCCAAATTCTTTTCACTTGGAATTGGCGGCTCGATTTGGAATTACGCCCGACACTGACGCCACAAACGGAGGTAGTTCGATTGGCACCCGGATGGGATGTTGCCATTACACTGAGCATTGTAAACTTCGTTTGCAATGACAGGGGTGTTTAGGGCACGCGAGTGACGTTCTACTCAGGATCCCTTGGTACCACAAGAACTACGCCGTGGTTGACTACCGGGCCGAGAAAGCGACTTTGATAAATGAAGGGCTTAGAGATTGTACTTGATGAACTTTAGTTTCTTACTCATTCTTTTGGGAGAGAACTGAATGATGGATAAAGGTTGAATATGTTTTGACCTGATTAAAAGAACGCCAAGATTTTTCTCCACACTCATGCCGATTGCTTTTTTTAGAGGGCTTGAAGATCATACCATTGGTCTGATACCTGGAAGCACACCACCGAACCGGCCACGTGAGCCGAGTACAGAATGAAAAGATTATGAACCAAGTGAAAGACCTCTTGGAAAAGGGTCTTGTCTAGCTTGGTACTTCATTGTAGTGCTCTCCACTGTTGTTGGATTTGAAGAAAGACGGATCGTGGAGAATGTGCATTGATTATAGAGCTCTCAACAAAATCACCATCAAGAACAGATTTCCGATTCCTAGGATCGATGATATACTCCACAGGTTACAGGGATCCTCGTGCTTTAGCAGGATTGAATTGAAGAGTGGATATCATCAGATCTGAATCGCACCGGAAGACGTCTACAAGACAGCTTTTCGGACGACTTTTGGGTTATTTGAGTTTTTGGTGATGCCTTTTGGCTTAACCAATGCTCCTGCGACATTTAACCGGATGATGGACAAGATTTTTCTTGAAACATGAAGACTTTTGTAAGTCTTTTGGTTTTAAGTGCCAGCCTAAATTACCTTTTTTATATACCGTTTGGAAGTTCCACAAGAACCCTATAAAGCCTAGATTTATAGGTGCTTCTTGTAACACCTCTTTGACCGAGGTTTCCAAATGGCTTAGTTATTGTTTCAAAGCCATTTTACCTAGCGTAAATGAATTGTGGAATAATATGCTAAAGGAAGCAGACGTACCTACCGATTCAAGTTGGATTTTAAATGATTCAGTAGGTGTGATTCCTGTTTTAAAGTTTTTGAACTCTTCAAGAAGCCTTAAGGAGAAATCTTCTCCTTTATGTCTCCAAACTTTTGACTTTACAACGCTATACACGAAGCTAAATTTGGAGGACCTTAAATTTAGAGTCAAGTCTCTTATTTCAAAAGTTTTTGCGTTCAAGCTTGAGAAGGATAGGTACAAGGCATTGCTAGTAGAAAAGTCAGCCTTGAACTTTGACTTCTTATGGCTGAAAAATAAGAATGTAGATGTAGACAAAGGAAGAAAGAGATTCACCAGGATTGTAGATGACATTGACATCATATCTTGGTTAGATTTTCTTTTGGACAATTTATATATAACCATCGGCGACTCTCTTTTCAAGCAAACAATTGGTATCCCTATGGGTACCAATTGTGCTGTTTTTCTTGCTAATTTCTATCTTTTTACTTATGAGTTTGATTTTATGGAGCGTCTTGTCCTTGCTAACACTTGCCCAATATTTTTGCACAAGTTATGCAATGTAAGACGCTTTGTAGATGATCTTTTTGTCCCTGATGTTCCTTCTTTTCAAGATTTTATGTACTTGAATTCGAGTTCTGTAGGCGGAGGGATTTATCCCAAGGAGTTTTGTGAACTTAACTGTACCACAAATAGTGATTGTTGTGCCTTTTTAGACCTTAAGATTTTTCAGACTCCCTTGGGATTAGAAGTAGATATCTATGATAAGCGCCTTGAACCAGAATATGCCAATCTAAAAATCATCCGCATGCCTCACATTTCTTCGAACATTTCTCTTTTAGCTAAGTACGGTGTCATTTGCTCTCAACTATTTAGATTTTCTCGTCTTTGTTCTAGTAAATCTACTTTTGTTGTTCAATCTTGCCATCTTATTTCTTTACTAGTTGAAAAAGGATACTCATTCAAAAGAATCATGAAAAAAGTTCGTTCATTTTTGCATCGTAGTAAGTTTATTTTTAGTGTTTCTTCCTTTGGAATGTTCAAGATAATTAGTAGTAAATTCAATAGAAGTGGGGAGCTAAAAAGCCGACTTATTGTTTGACTTAATAACACCTTATGTTGTTGTTTTGATCTTTAGCGTTTCTAGTATTTTCACTATAGCTTGACAATTGCTAGCCTTTATCATGGCTGAGTATGCCCATCACCTCCGGAGGGTGATAGAAACTCAGCTCGTTGGTTTTGTAGAGTACGTTCAAAGCATGAATGACCTCTATATAAACCTGCACCTACTCTTGGGCACTGACGACGTGAGTAGGGATGTCATAGCTGTTGTCCAAGCTATGCATGATAAAGGTGATAATCTTATTCTTCCTGTTTGGACAAGCAGTGAAGTTGAGATCACATATTGTCAAGTTTGGTTCTTTGCTCTTCGTAGGTTTGTAGTAGTATTCATTTTTCGATTTCATATTTAGCTTACCTGAGGACTTAAGAATGTGTTCCGTTATAGGTTGTTGTGTGAAGTTTGATTTCGAGGATTAAGTTTTTAAGATGTCTTATCCTTTTTTTTTTTTTGCTTAAAGTTGAGTACTTGTTTTAAGCCAAGTAAGTTGCGTCAACTTATTTTACACATACCTTTTTTGAAAACATTTTTAAGTTAATAATGTTTTGTTTTATCTAGTTTTGTTTCGAAGCAATCAAAGTGATTTAGTTAGTTAGTTTGTTTGTTTTTGTTTTTCTTTTCTTTTCATGTGTCCCTTGCTTTTATAGTTTTATGAGTGCTTTATTCCCTCTTATAATTCGTGAGTTCAGACTATTCTGAACTTATGAAGGTATATAAGATTTTTCGAGAGTACAGGCTATTTGTTGGCACTTTCTTTGACGACATCATTGTTTTCTCTAAGAATGAGGCAGAACATAGAGATCATCTGCTTCAAGTCTTTCAAGCATTACGAGATCACACATTAGTGATTAATGCAAAGAAAAGTGAATTTTTTCTACCAGAGATACACTTTTTGGGACACATTGTGTAAGCAGCAGGAGTGCAAATGGACCTGGCCAAGATAGAGACTATCCGAGATTGGCCCGATTTGAGGAATGTCCATGAAGTTGGAAGCTTCTTGGGACTGTGTTCGTACTACAGGCGGTTCATACGGAAGTTTGCAGAGGTTGCTTCCCCTTTGCATACCTTGACATAGAAAGGAGTACCTTTTTCGTGGGGACCCACAGAGGTGACTGCCTTTCGGACATTGCAAGAGAAATTGACTACGGGACCTATTTTGACTTTATCGGACTTGCAAAAGTCATTTGAAGTATATTGTGATGCTTGTGGTCGTAGTCTGGGTACAGTCTTGATGCAAGAAGGCCATGTCATCGCTTACGAGAGCCGTTTGTTCTCTAGGCCGGAGATGACAGCACAGATTTATGAGAAAGATCTTTTGGCGGTTATCCATGCTCTTACTCAATGGCGGCATTACCTACTCGGAGCGGATTTTACTGTCTTTACAGACCATCAGAGTTTGCGCTACTTCTTGTCACAGAAGCAGCTTTCAGAAAAGCAGATACGGTGGGCGAACATCTTGTCACAGTTCCACTTCCAGATTGTCCATGTGCAGGGACAAAAGAATGTGGTGGTAGATGCTTTGTCTCGGAAACCGTTGGTTCTGGCTATTTCCGCGATACATCATAGGAGCTTCGAGGATGTGGTCGATCAGTATGCCACAGATACAGATTTTACAGACATTTTCACACGGATACGGGATGGGGAGACAGTAGCTGGATACTCCCTTCGGGAAGGCTACTTGATGAAAAAGACTATGTTGTGCGTTACACAGCCGTTGAGGGAAAAGGTTATGACTGAATGCCACTGTCCACCTTTTACGGGTCACCGAGGCATTGCTACCACCATGAACGGGGTAGAGAGATACTTCTTTTGGCCGTGACTCAAAAAGGATGTGGAAGAGTTGTGCGCAGTATGCCAGAAGGTTAAGTTTGACAGACATAAGGCACAGGGATTGTTACACCCTTTACCCATACCCACCCTCCCCTGGGAAAGTATTGAAATGGATTTCATTTTTTATCTCCCGATTACACAGAATGATCACGATGATTTTTCGATTACATGGCACGTCTGAGACGATTGTCTCCGACAGAGACCCCAGATTTATGAGTTTGTTTTGGAAGGCAATTTGGGAGAACATTGGCACGCGGTTGCAGTTCTCGTTATCGTTCCACTTGCAGACTAACGGGCAATCTGAGATTGCCAATTCAGTGGTTTTAGATTTATTGAAGTCTTGTATCTCGGATCAGAAGACTCAATGGGAAAAGAACTTACCTTTGGTGGAATTTGCCTACAATAACACGATACACTCTTCGACGGGGAAGACGCCATGTGAGATTGTTGAAAGTGCTGCGAAGGTTCCATCCTTCCTAAGCACGAAAGATTAGATATTGGAAGCGGATGAATATTCGTGAGATTTGGATACGGCTTTTGCCAAGGTTCGCGAGACTTTGCAGGAGTCTCAAGAACGACAGAAAAAGACAGCGGATCTCCATCGTCGCGACTTGAAATTGAAGGAGGATGATTGGGTGCTCTTACATTTTGAGAAGGCACGCCTACGAAAGAAAAAGGGAAAGGAGAGGCTTTTTCCAAAGCTTAGTATGCGATACTACGGACCTTTCCAGATCACTGACAAGATAAATGATGTCTCCTTCCGATTGAAACTGCCAGATACTTGGAGGATTCACAATGCATTGCATGTGAGTCTCTTGAAACCTGTTAAGGGTAATGTGCCTGATGATGGGGAGCCTGATGAGCAACCCGAAGTGGAAGAAAACGAGGAGATCCTTGTTCTTGAACAGATTTTGGCACATAACCATATGAAGAAAGGTAAAGTCCGAAGGCGGTTCTTGGTTAAGTTCAAGAACTTTCCTGCATTTGATGCGAAGTGGATGGAGGAGGAGGACGTAGCAGATACTCCTCGGATTGTGAAACTTTACCTCGATGTTTTGGTTTAGCATAGTCTACTCCAAACGGAACCCAGAAATTCAACTTGGCCGGAGATCTGGTGCAGTGGGATGCACAAGAGGGGAGTTACTCCGCTCCCTTGTCAATAGATGCCTTGATTTTGATACTAAAGTCACTGATGTCTCTTTGAACTTCAAGGATACTGAGAGCTGATAGTATTCTGCTGGATGACTTTATGAAATGGAATTCCTGATAATGATACTGATTTGTTTCTTCACTTCTTTTGAGTGCAGGAACTGTAGACGAAATGACTGCAGCATTTTGGTCTACTTGATCTCGAATAGACATGGTTGCAATAGGGGTTAGTCAATCGGACATCGATGAGGTTTCGATTGGACCTAGATGTGATTGCTAGCTACATTGCCGATAAATCATGGTCTAAGATCCGAATGAATGTTGAATGTCATGTGATGTCCTGTGATGTCGTGTGATGTGACTGTCGATTTTGTACATGTGCTAGATGTGTGTTCCTAGTACGTAGGTACTAACAGTCAGTGTCTACTAAGACGGTTTATGGCTTTTGTCGGTTTTGCAGGCGTAATCGCGGTCGATTACAATGCTTTCAAGAGGGGGGTCTGTTACAAAGTGATGACGTGGCGGATAGCAGAAACCCTAAAATTCCTGCAAACCCTAATTTCTGCCAGAAACCCTAATTTCCGGAAATCGCGGAGGTTGAATTTTTTTTTTAAATTTTTTATTTTTATAAAAATGATGAGGACGTGAATTTCGCTTTTGAAGAGAATGCTTTTTTTTAACAAAAAAAAAGGAGAACTTGAGAGAGAAGAGCTTTTGAGCTCTTATGCTTTTTATTTTAAAAGCTTTTGGGGCTCTGCTTTTAGGCATCCCTTGTACCTTTAAATATGTGGAGAGGGCTTCACTTCTCAGAGCATCTGGACGCAGAGTATGAGAGTGAAACCCTAGCCACACTCTTGTTCTTTGATCTGATTGATTTAAAAAGAGATACCGAAAGGGGCGCCAGTCTTTGGGGCCAATATCTCTAGGCACGGAACTCCGCCGAGCTAGTGCAAATCTATTGTGATCTGTGAGCTATTTTGAAGTGGTTATTTGGTGCTGTCGCGGTTGATTCTTGACTTGGAGTGTCCAAGTCTGTTACACAGTGGAAGCAAGAGGCCTTGCTGCTTACCTCGAGGAGCTTTTACCTTTTGACATATAGTGCACTGTGTGACATAACGAAACACGTCCTTTCGCATTTTAGGCCAATAAAAGAATCTTTCTATTTTTTCCAAAGTGGTGTTCATTCCCCTGTGCCCACCTGTGAGAGAATCATGTGCATCATGCAATATGGTTGGCCTTAGAGAGGGCAACACACATAAACGTTGACGAAAATACAACAAACCATCACGAATGAGATAGTTGCTTGGCCCTTGGGAAGCAAGAGCTTGCAACCATTGCTTACCAAACTCGGAATCCGCATACTGGTTCTTCATGCTGTCAAAAGACACACCCTGAATAGAAATTGCGGATCTTGACTCAAGAGCCAAAATCTGTCCTTTGCGACTCAACGCTTCTGTAATAGGGTTAGCTTTTCCAGGCACATACTCAATCAAACCTCCAAATTGCTCAAAAAATTGTGACCACCGTGCTTGGCGATCACTCCAATGTGCACTAGGCATAGATTGGAGCCACTTGAGGGCTTGGTGATCTGTGCGAACTGTAAACTCTTTACCATAAAGAAAATGCTTCCAATGCTTAAGAGAGTGAATAACAGACAAAAGTTCCTTATCATAAACTGAATAGTTCTTTTCGGCACTATTGAGCTTCCGGCTAAGGAAAGCTACAGGACCACCATGCTGCTGAAGCACAGCGCCTATGGCGACATTGCTCGCATCCGTCCATACCTCAAAGGGGTCATCCTAAGAGGCAAGGATAAGACACGGTGCTTCTGTCACCGCAACCTCGAGAGCTGTGAAAGCCTCATTGGCTGCTTCGGGCAAGTCTACGCGCTGACGGCGAGTCTTTACTCCCTTCAAAACATCAGTCATAGGTGCGGCAATGCGTGCAAAATTCTCTATGTGCGAACTATATGCTTGACATAAACCAAGAAAAGAACGTACATCATATGCAGTCTTGGGCAAATCCCAATTACGTACCTGTTCCACCTTTGCGGGGTCTAGCTTGACGCCTTCTGCAGAAATGATATAACCCAGATAAGTAACTTTAGTGAGAAAAAACTCAGATTTCTTAGCTGCAATGTACAACTGACACTCATCTAAACAGGTCAATATCCTTCCCACATCCCTTTCATGTTGCTCCCACGATGCAGAAAAAATGAGAATATCATCAAGAAAGATGAACACACATACACCAACCATATCACCGAAATGGCCTACCATGAGACGGTTAAATGTACCCACGCCACCTGTCAATCCAAAATTCATAACCACATATTTCCATTGCCCTCGCTCTGTGCGAAAAGCAGTTTTGAAGATGTCGCCTTTGAATACCCGTACCTGATGGTAGCCACTTTTGAGATCGATCTTACTGAAAACCTTTGCCCCATTGAGCCTATCAAGGATATACTCAATGCGAGGCATCTGAAACTTGTTCTTGACGGTCATCTTGTTCAATGTCCTATAATGAACACACAAACGAGACGAACCATCCTTTTTGCGAACAAACAAAATAAGAGCAGCAAAAGGACTTACACTAGGACGTATGAATCCTCTAGCTACCAACTCCGTGAGTTGCTGCTCTAACTCTTCCTCTTGTGTTTTGTTCAAACGGTAGGGAGCCTTATTGACTGGCTGTGCCCCCTCCATAAGCTCGATGTGATGGTTCTCCGGCGGCTCGGGTGGGAGACGGGGTGGAAGATCATCCTGCAAAAAGAGATGCTTAAACTTAGTAAACAAAGCTGAATACTTATCTGGAGCCTAAATGCTCTGGGTAACTGGAGCAGCATAGATGAATGCCGCTTGTGCTCCTCGTCATAATTCACGCTTTACCTGCACATGAGAAATGAGAGGCAAAGAATGCAGACCCTCCACAACACGAATGATCATGGGAGAGTCACTCTTGGTATTTAATGTGAGAGTGTTGTCCTCCCAATCAATGAGAGGGTTATGCTCACGAAACCATCTAATGCCCAAAAGCATATCACATCTTGAAAGAGGAGACACGAGAAATTTCCTATGGAAAGCAGCTTGTTGAACTGTAAACAACACATCAAGGCACTCTTTCGTGATGAGAGAGTCCATACCGGGAGCGAAGCCAGAGATCTCGAGAGGAGATTTTTGACTAACCTCTAGGCGGGCTCTCTCAACAAGAGAGGCACTAATCACATCATGCATATTGCCTGGATCAAACAATATGACAAAACATTGACCCTTTACATGACCATAACACTTGATGAGAGACTCATCAATGTGTGTGCCAGAGACATGAGAAGATTCAGTTTGGTTCATTAAAGTGCTTGTGGTTGCTGTGGGTGCCTTAGGTTCTTTAGGTGGGGCTGTCTTAGGACGCACCTTCTTAATGTGACCCTTGACGTGACATTGATAACATCTACCTTCCTTAGCATAAATCGCTTGTTCTTCAGCCGTTATGTACCCTCCTACAATTCCTTGTGCGGCTTTTTCATCCGTGGTTAGCTTAGGTTTTGCAGGTGCCTTAGCTTTACCCTTAGATTCATTCTTAGAGTTCTTTTCCAAGGAATTAGAGGAAGATTGGCTAGAAGAGTTACCATTCTTACCGTTCTTACCATTCTGCGAATTCTAAGAAGTCTGAGAGGTTCCTTGAGAGGTCTTGTTCTCCTTAGGCTTTCCCTTATTGTGCTTCATCTCCTGTGCAAGAGTAATCGCTACCGCCTTGTTGAGATCGATTGGATCAAGTACCTCCACATCAAACTTGATATACTCGTCCGATCCATAAAGGAATGCCTCCTTGCGCTCCGCATCCGATTTGTGTAATTGAGTGCCAAGCTGCAAAACACGATTAGAGAAAGACATAACTGGCATACCATTTTTCTTGAGAGCGCGCAAATCGTCCTTCAATCGTGCGAGGTACCGGGGTGGCATAAACCGTGCCTTTAGCTTGTCTTGGGCCCAATTGAAGGAAAGGGGCGCGTCTTCGTTGGCTTCCTCTAGGTGCGCGGCCAACTGTGCCTCTTGCCATGCGTGGTACCAATTAATGGCATCATCGGCAAGGTATATGGCTGCCGTCAAAACCTTGCTATTGCCTGTCTTCTTAGTTGTCGCAAAATAAGCATTAAATTGGTGCAACCAAGAATGAATAACAGTAGCATCCATCTTACCATCATACTTACTAAAAGTCAACTTCTCTGTGACTGAGTTGTTGGAGTCCGAATCTCGGCTTGCGCCACTTGATGAACTACCAACATCTTTGGCTGGCTTGGACTTCGAGGCAAGAACCTGTCGAACCAATTCTTGCATGCGTAGTTTTCTCTGTGCCTCACGATCGGCCTCTAAGGCTGCTCGTCTTTCTTCGGCCGACTCCTTCCTTTGTGCTTTTCTTTCTTTTCGTTCCTCGGCTGCCAAGCACGCTTCGTGGTCCAAGGTTTCCTGTCTGGTTTGGCGGTCACGCTCCACGGCAATGCGATTTGCTTCTTCTTGTGCCATCGCAACGCGATTCGCTTCTTGTTGTGCCATCACAACATGATTCGCTTCTTGTTGTTGTGCCATCATGTCCATTATCGGCTTGACCAAAGCCTCCATAGGATTCGGTGCAAACCGTGGCGTAGATGGGGAAGGAGGAGGGTCTGAAAAACCTCCTTGGTGGTGAGATTCTTCTTCGCTACTGTCATGCCCATCACCTCTGTAACAGACTTGGACACTCCAAGTCAAGAATCAACCGCGGCAGCACCAAATAACCACTTCAAAACAAGTCACATATCACAATAGATGTACACTGGCCCGGCGGAGTTCCGTGCCTAGAGATATTGGCCCCAAAGACTGGCGCCCCTTTTGGTATTTCTTTTTATATTAATCAGATCAAAGTACAAGAGAGTGGCTAGGGTTTCACTCTCAGACTCTGCGTCCAGATGCGTTGAGAAGTGAAGGCCTCACCACTTATTTAAAGGTTACAAGGGATGTCCAAAAGCAGAGCCCCAAAAGCTTCAAAATCAAAAGCCCTGAAAGCAAAAGTCTTTTCCCTCTCTCACAGAGAGTTTCTGAAAGCAAAAGCAAATTCTCTCTCTCTCTCTCTCTCTCTCTCTCTCTCTCTCTCTCTCTCTCTCTCTCTCTCAATGAGAGCAATAAAAAGCAATTATGCTTTTTTGGCCAAAAGCTGAGATTTGTGTCGCTCAAAAATATCCCTTTTTTTAAAAAAATTTATTATTTATAGTTGACCTCCGCGATTTCCGGAAATTAGGGTTTACAGGTTTTTTTAGGGTTTCTGGTAGAAATTAGGGTTTCTGCTGTCCACCACATCATCACTTTGTGACATACCCCCCTCTTGAAAGCATTGTAATCGACCGCGATTACGCTTGCAAAACCGACAAAAGCCATAAACCGTCGTAGCAGACACTGACTGTTAGTACCTACGTACTAGGGACACACATCTAGCACATGTACCAAATCGACAGTCACATCACACGACATCACAGGACATCACTAGACATCACAGGACATCACATGACATTCAACATTCATTCAGATCTTAGACCATGATTTATCGGCAATGTAGCTAGCAATCACATCTAGGTCCAATCGGGACCTCATCGATGTCCGATTGACTAACCCCTAGTGCAACCATGTCTATGCGAGATCAAGTAGACCAAAATGCTGCAGTCATTTCGTCTATCAGTTCCTGCACTCACAAGAAGTCAAGGACAAATTAGTATCATAATCAGGAATTCCATTTCATAAAGTCATCCAGCAGAATACTGTCAGCTCTCAGTATCCCTGAAGCTCAAAGAGACATCAGTGACTTTAGTATCAAAATCAAGGCATCTGTTGACAAAGGAGCGGAGTAACTCCCCTCTTGTGCATCCCACTACACCAGATCTTTGGCCAAGCTGAATTTTTGGGTTCCGTTTGGAGTAGACTATGCTAAACCAAAACATCGAGGTAAAGTTTCACAATCCGAGGAGTATCTGCTACGTCCTCCTCCTCCATCCACTTCGCATCAAATGCAGGAAAGTTCTTGAACTTAACCAAGAACCGCCTTCGGACTTTACCTTTCTTCGTATCGTTATGTGCCAAAATCTGTTCAGGAACAAGGATCTCCTCGTTTTCTTCCACTTCGGGTTGCTCATCAGGCTCCCCATCATCAGGCACATTACCCTTAACAGGTTTCAAGAGACTCACATGCAATGCATTGTGAATCCTCCAAGTGGCAGTTTTAATCGGAAGGAGACATCATTTATCTTGTCAGTGATCTGGAAAGGTCCGTAGTATCGCATACTAAGCTTTGAAAAAAGCCTCTCCTTTTCCTTCTTCTTTTGTAGGCGTGCCTTCTCAAAACGTAAGAGCACCCAATCATCCTCCTTCAATTTCAAGTCGCGACGATGGCGATCCGTTGCCTTTTTCTGTCGTTCTTGAGACTCCTGCAAAGTCTCGCGAACCTTGGCAAAAGCCGTATCCAAATCTCGCGAATATTCATCCGCTTCAAATATCTAATCTTTCGTGCTCATGAAGGATGGAACCTTCGCAGCACTTTCAACAATCTCAAATGGCGTCTTCCCCGTCGAAGAGTGTATCTTGTTATTGTAGGCAAATTCCACCAAAGGTAAGTTCTTTTCCCATTGAGTCTTCTGATCCGAGATACAAGACTTCAATAAATCTAAAACCACTGAATTGGCAATCTCAAATTGCCCGTCAGTCTGTAAGTGGAATGATGACGAGAACTGCAACTGCGTGCCAATGTTCTCATATGGAATCAAATGGTTCTTGATTTGACGTTCGAGCTAGCTAAGTACAAAGAGAACTTGGATTTCTACATCATGTGCCTGAATAGAGTAGATATTATCTTAGGAATTTCATGGTTTTATGATAAACAAGATACATTGTATATAGACTATGTACATCGCTCTCTTGTCTTTGTTAAACAGGACATGTCTCATGTGTCTGTTTCGCTTTGTAATC
This sequence comes from Adiantum capillus-veneris, assembly GCF_014529385.1. NCBI lineage: Eukaryota > Viridiplantae > Streptophyta > Polypodiopsida > Polypodiales > Pteridaceae > Adiantum > Adiantum capillus-veneris. The sequence goes on along the minus strand of NC_140939.1, from coordinate 164,845,648 downwards.
AGATTTCTGTAAATATAGGTTTGCAATACCATGTTATTGCTTTGGAAATGTGAAAGGATACAAAGTCTTCAGATGTCGACTTTTATTGGTGTATACCATCTGCATGGTTTGATTCATTAGTACTTGGTACAACAGTCACTGAATTTCGTAAAAATGTTTCATGTTCTTCTGTTGAAAAGATTTTGACGAGTCCACCCTTATGCAAGAAATCATGACTGATTTCAAGGATGTTTTCCCTGTCGATCTACCATTTCTTTATATTGTTCCAACAGGGTACAATTATGTGGCTTTGCTCTTCTTCTCCAGGCGGTAGAATGCCAACGAGAGAGAGAGAGAGAGAGAGAGAGAGAGAGAGAGAGAGAGAGAGAGAGAGCCCACATCTCATATTTAAGGGCCCTATAGCAGTTACATGAAAAACAGCATGTTCTAAAACGTTGGTGGTCCAAAATCAAGCGCCCTGTGGGTTGTCTGTACAACTTTGCCACGTGATTAGCTGTCAGCGTAAACGCGGAGATGTCCGTTCAGCCTACCACGTCATCTTCTTTAGTTGTGTTTGTGTGTGTATGATCTGCTTTTTTCAGGGTTTAGGCCCCTCGGCTGGATTGTGTAAATCGTCGAGGGTCAGGATTTCTAATCCTAACCCATATATGATTTGGGCCACTCGACGAAGATCTGTAAGTTGGTAAACCTTGTGCGCTTCTCCTTCTGCTCTATGTTTTAGGCCCCTCGGTTAGGATCTGCAAGTTGACTAGACAAACTTTGCTTGTGAACATATAAAGCTCACATATTTGGCAGTTTGGTGCTCGTGAGGGGCTTATGGCTCGGGGATTGTGTGGATATATTTGTGGTATCTGAGGAGATGAGATGTTGCAAACCTATGGGCTTCCCCATTTTGGTGCTCGTGAACTGTTTTTTGACCTGTGCTCTGCAAGAAAAACACAAATCTGTTTTGTCATCTAATTCTATAGCATTTATTTTCATAATTTAACCTCACGTAACTCATGATCCTTGCAGGAATATAATGTCAAGGCGTATCCAACCACCAAACCTTTCTTTGTTAGTAGATTTTTGCAAGGTGTGCCATCCTTCTCAAAGAAAAAGGGGAGTGATCCAAAATGGACCATGCACCGTGAGGGTTTACAAGGTCGGCAAGTTACAGAGGCTCTCCGGGTATGTACTTTTTTAACATTTAATTGTAACTTACATTTTAAGTAATGAATTATGGCCTGAGCAGGCTAAGGTGACTGGCTGTTTTGTATAGGAGTCTTGTTCATGAAGTAGTGGATGTTAATGCCTTGTATTGGCCCATTTTGTATGAATAGGAGAAGTACAAAGGAAAGTCTTGGCTTCTGAATGATGATCAAGGGCAAATATCATTTCAAGGGGCACTAGAGGGTGGACAACAGGCTTCTTATTACCTTTTAGTGATGAATGGGAGGGACTTTCTTGCCATGCCTGCAGGTGCATGGTATGTTCTAACATTTTATAGGAAGATTGTGCATTCAGTAGTAGTGTTTGTTATGGAATTTTGCATTGTGGTTGTTCAACCATAATCCAGTTTCAGAAGAACCTACATATTCGCTAATTGTGCAAATCTATGCAAAGATCTTGTGCTTCCAGGATCATTTTTGCTAATTCTACAAATTTATGCAAAAGACTCATGCTTCTCAAACCTGGAATCATTACATCCTGACACACCATGATGATATGTTAGTGATTACAATGTTAGAAAAGCTCACAACGAGGTTTATGTTCCTAGCTATGAGAAGGAATCAAATATGTCCCACTCTTTTTTGATTTAAATGCTGTCATAAATGTAAATTTTGGCTCAACTCCTACATCTGTGAGCCTTTTGTGTTTGAGTTTAAAAAAATATGGTCTTTATAGTCCTCATTGTACTGAGGAAACTTTTGGTGTTTTGAATGTGACACCGACACTACCAGGTTTAAGTAAAAATGTTCAGCCATTACTGCACACTAACAATCTTGGTATTACGCAGTATCCGTTTGGTACTAGAGAGTACCAATTCTGAAAATCATCTGTAATTGAATGTTTCCAGTGGGCTGCATCTTGCTGCTTTTTTGATCGCTAATAAAGACAGATGATATGCACTGTAGGAATCTTATTTGCATAGCTCATAATCATGAAAAGTGGCAACTAGTAAGCATTAATTTTGCTGGCTAGCATGCTTAATCTCACTTCTGTGTGTTGACAGCAGAACCTTACTGACTATACTGCTTACATTCTTGTGGATCTCTATTTGTCCCGTTATGTGTTACTCCTAGAGTTCTTGTTTCTTTTAATCCCAAGGGATGTGTTGTATTGTGCAACTAAATAGAGACATTATGGTGCAGAAGACATTAGCTGCTTTATCTACAGGTACAATTTTCACAAAGTTACCAACTACAAGCAGTTAACCCTGGAGGAAGCAGAGGAGCAAATGAAGAATAGACGTAAAACTGCGGATGGCTATCAACGCTGGCTCATGAAAGCTGCTAATACAGGCGCGGCTGCTTTTGGTGAAGTTGAGAAAATAACTGGAGGAAGTGGGGGTCGTGGTGGTTTTAAGCGGAGGGCTGATGATGATGATGATGATCCTGCATTTTCTGACAAAGGCGAAGAGGATGCAGATGAAGAGGCGAACATGATAAATAGACTTGGCATGAATAAGAAGGGTGGAGATGAAGATGGAGAGGAACCAGCCAGAGGAAATGATCGCGAATTAGATGATGAAGAGCCTGAAAGAGGTTGTCCTGTATTTCATATAGCTGCTTAAAAAGGTTTTGCAATTGGGAAAATTGTGTTATGTAAACAAACCGGCATTTATAGTCTCTGGTAGGTCTGATTTTATGTCTGCATTGTTATAGGAGACGACTGGGAACATGAAGAGACTTTTACGGATGATGATGAAGCGGTTGGGAATGACCCAGAAGAGAGAGAAGATAATGGTCCAGACCTACCTGCTCCTCCTGAGATCAAGCAGGTTAAATATCAAACTTTCAAGCACTGCTACGTTTTCGACAAAAAACTTCATGAAACTCTAACTTAGTTGCCAACATTGAGGGTTCAACATCAAACGTTTTCATTTTTAGCCACATGCGTAGTCACCTCTTTGTGTGGGTGGGAATCACCCCTTCCATGTATTTTAAAACTGCTTACATGCAAAGCATTGTATGCCTGATAAAATAGGTTACCTTAGGTTGTATAACAAGTGCACAGGGCATTTACCTATAAAGCAGGGGTACTTGTGCACGAGTCATAAAAGTATTATGGAACCGGCCACCACCACATAACTAGGTGGTGCAAAACATTAACTAATTGGAAGCTGACTACTAGGTGATGACCTCCAAACTCTTTACACCTTCTAGGTGCTCTGAGTCACATACCAGATGTGATACATCAGAAGTACCTGTCCAGGTGGCCTACCAGATATCATAGCAGTTAAAATAAGCATGTTTTATTATAAATACAGGCACATATAAAAACGTACAGTACGTCTCATAATGTTTTTGATTCTACGTGTTTTTTTCCTTTTCTCAGAACGTAGTCTATTGTAATGTCTTTTGCTAGGTGATCAATTGTATTTTAGAGCTTCATGGTGCTTGTTTGTGTATGCTATGGTCAACCATTGAAAAGTCATTGAGGAGGTGCATGATCCCGCTCCATTTGTCATATCTAACCAAGTTGACGTATTTTATTTTTGATCCTCAAAAATACGTCTAGTATGCGCATTGTACGCTGCGTATTAAACGTCTCATCCTGTAGCTTGGCTGCTATGCAAGACATTCCCTTCTACAGCCCTCTAGTCATTCCTTTAGAATGATGCATTCCAAAAGACGGTACTCTATGTCATTCTCCTACTGATGCATCCAAAATATTTCTTTCTTGTGGATCCACTACTTAACTAACAGTTCAAATGTGCATGTATTTAAAAACTAGATCATTCATCAACTAGAACTGTATAAAAATAGCCACTTTAGTGATAGCTACACAAATCGTAGTTGTGGCACTTACTAGATTGGTATCTTGCATACATGGCTCGCCAAGTCATTGTTATGCTAAACTGTTACTTGAGTCGTCTCGTCGACAGCTAGCCATGGGGTTAGACTCTAGATGTTGGTATGCACAAATGTTAGCCTGGTTTCAATTGCAATTGCAATGCTTTTTGTACTCCTCTGCGAGTTTTAGAACAAAATGGGCTTTTTCAAAGAGCATTTTCTTTGCATTGCTGAGGATGGATTTATATTATGGCTGAGATAAAGGGATTCACACCTTTCGCATGACTTGCTTCCATGTACCATAGGATAGGTACAAACCTCCTGCCTTTGTATAGATAGAGACACCTTGGTACCCCGAGAGGAGTGATATGCAAGCTATACGACTTAGAGCGAGAGATATATGAGCATTACATATGGTGATGCCCAATATATTTTGAGATATGGGGTCAATCTCATAGTTTGTTCAGAGATGGAGTTGGGGCCTTTGTCTAGGGTGGTGGATTACGTTGATCAGAGATGCCTTGTGTTATTCTTGTTGGCATCTCTTTGGATTTGTCTAGAAGGTCCCGGTATTTTTTAGGGACAGGTAGTAGAGAGTGAGGGCTGTTTTGTGGCTATGCCCGGCTAGTGTAAGGTAGTTTTCTCATGTCAAGATTTTCCAGCCATGTGTAGCTCGGGGTTTTGGCTCATTCCGTGGCCATAGAGGCTCTTGCAAGCTGGGACTATTTTCCCCCATCCTTGGCATACTTTTCCCTTGATCCCTATGGGCCCTTCTTTCCCTTTCTCCTTTTCCTCTTATTTGCCCCTATTTTATTAGATCGTGGGTTGGAGGAGTGGTTCAGGCAGCTTTGGATTTACCTTGTATAGGGAGCCGCGGGGGGTGGGGGGGGGGGGGGGGGGGGGGGGGGGGGGTGGGTGGGGGGTACCACCTTAGGCACGGTAGATAGAGCCCAGCCAGGCCCCTCTTATTGGGGCAGCCCCTAGGGGTGCTATCACGTGCACATCTAACCCTTTGTGCATGTGGACAAGCTATCTCACGTCTAGGGTTCAGGTCAGCTTTAGCCTGTGCGCAGGCCGTGCATGTCCAAGCACTTAGAGTAGTTGCATATCCTCTGGTTGCACACATCATGATCAGCAGCATGACATTCAGTACCCATCATGAGCATTTTACAGAGCACAAAATCCATTTTCCCTAGCTACTCATTTTTCACTTATTATTTAACAAGTGACTTTTGTTGGAAAACTGGGTAGGGAAAATTTGCTAAGTATCTATAAAAGAAACCTAGCGCTAGCTCTTTCTGGTAGAAGAGGCAGCAGAATTTTCAGCAACTTGCAGTGCACCTTCTCAGCAAGACCGGCAGAAGGCCCTAGCGTTTTCAGCCAACAGAAACAGCCAGCGTTTTTGGATTCCCTCCATCAGCGTTTCTGGAGTAGATTCAGCCTAGCGTTTTTCATCAACAGCAGCCTGGCGTTTTCAGTTTGCAGCACTTAGCCTAGCGTTTGCAGATTCCGGCGTTTTCAGCATCTGCGTTTTCAGCGCATCGTCGTCGCGTCGTCGCCATCGCCGTCCTCGCCGACACAGTGTTAGAGATCAGCAAAAATTCAGCGTTTTGCAGATTTCAGATTTCGGCCAGATCACTAGCGTTTCTTCCTCAGGAAGACCCCCCCTCTCAGCCTGACAGTAAGTAGGAAGGAAATATAAAAGAAACCTGACAGTCACTCAGTAGAGGCAGGAGAATCAAAAAGAGCACATGCATTCTTGTAGCAGGCCCTCTAATGTTTCTTCCTCAGCAAGACCCCCCCTCTCAGCAAGACTTCCCTAGAGTTTTCAGCAAGGCCTCATCAACGTTCACAGCCCGTCATCAATAGCATTTTCAGCCAGTCTCCCTCAATGTTTTCAGCCAGCCATCCTCAGCGTTTCAGCAAGACATCATCAGCGTTTTTCAGCCAAGGATCATCAGCGTTTTCAGCTTCAGAATTCAGCCAGATCACTAGCGTTTCAGCCTCCAAATTCAGCCAGATTCCAGCCCTCTGTTGCAGAGCAAATAGCGTTTTTGGTCAAGCTTAGCACTACAACTGAAATCTCAGATTTCAGCCATTAGTCATCACGGCCGTCGTTGCCGTCATCATCGACTTAGCCCTTTTGCTAGCATCATAGCATCAAGTCCATTGCATCAACACCATTGTACGAGATTTGTGCAATCTATAGCATACACCTCTCGCCATCGAGAGAGGGGCCCTTGGAGAAGGGTTTGAGAACCGTCTGGCGTCGTAGTTTTCGCTCTCTCTCTCTCTCTCTCTCAGTCTCAACACCTTCATTCACAATAGTATTCACTTTTGTTTATGATCATTGCACTCTCTCTCTAAAGGAATGGAAGCCTCTCCCTTCTGTAAGTAAAAGGAACCCTTGAGTACATTTTGGAGCACTCATCTTGAGCAATATCAACATTTACTTCCGCTGCACCTTACATTGGTATCAGAGCTTTTGGCAATGTTGTGTATCACTCAGAAAAGAACCACAATATTTTTTTTTTCCTTGTTGCGGTCGTACGTAACCCAAGTCCACTTGGGCGTGTCGATTGCTAATCATGTTTTTGAAGAGTGACAGGTAACCCAAGAAAGAAGGGCTTGCCCGGCCTCCCCTTGTTCCTCTTTTCACTCATTGAGAGCAGGCCGTGCACTTAGCGGGCGGCCAATCGACGTGAGGTGGGAAAAAGTAATTTTGGTGTGAGCGCAAGGCCGCCAAGGGGTGCGCCCGCATGGAAGAGTCGAGCTCGGGTAAGAGAAAACCCTTCTTCAACACCGATTGCAAGCTCAAGAACCCAAGAACCTCAAGAACTCAAGAACCTCAAGAACCCAAGTTCCTCGAGAACTTAAGTACCCAAGATATCAATGTATGGTCGTCACCTGAAGCTTTGCGTGAAGGTGATGAGAGTGGGTGACGAAGAAGTTTCTCCACCAGGAGGATTTTTTCCCGATCCTCCCCCATCCCCATCTACGCCACGGGTTGCACCAAATCCTATGGAGGCTTTGGTCAAGTCGATGATGGACATGATGCTACAACAAGAGGCGCAACGCGCTGCCATGGAGCAAGCATGCAAAAAGAAAAGAATAGTGCAGAAAAGACTTATTTTGTTTATGACAAAGAACTTCTGTCTGTCATTCACTCTCTCAAGCATTGGAAGCATTTTCTGTATGGTAGAGAGTTAACAATTCGCACAGATCATCAAGCCCTCAAGTGGCTCTAGTCTATGCCTAGTGCACATTGGAGTGATCTCCAAGCACGGTGGTCACAATTTTTTGAGCAATTTGGTGGTTTGATTGAGTATGTGCCTGGTAAAGCTAACCCTGTTGCAGATGGTTAAGTTGCAAAGGACAGATCCTGGCCCTTGAGTCAAGATTCATAGTTTCTATTCAGGGTGTATCTTTTGACAGCATGAAGAACCAGCATGCAGATTCCGAGTTTGGTAAGCAATGATTGCTGGCTCTTGCTTCCCAAGGGCCCAACAACTATCTCATTCGTGAAGGTTTGTTGTATTTTCGTCACCGTCTATGTGTGTCGCCCTCTCTCAGGACAACCATATTGCACGATGCTCATGACTCTCTCAAGCGTGGGCACAGGGGAATGAACACTACTTTGGAAAAAATAGAAAGATTCTTTTATTGGCTTAAAATGCGAAAAGATGTGTTTCATTATGTCACACAGTGCACAATTTGCCAAAAGGTAAAAGCTCCTCGGGGTAAGCAGCAAGGCCTCTTGCTACCGTTGCCTATTCCCGACGGGCCTTTTCAGGACATTTCTATGGATTTTGTGACTAACCTTCCACCTAGTTTGCATTCAAGGAATACTCAATGTTTAACAATTGTTGACCGTTTCAACAATTTTTTTATGTTGATTCCTTTTAAGGCCACACTGCACAGTCACTGCACAAGATGTAGCACGGTTGTTCATTAAGCATTGGTACCCCCTCTGTGGTTTGCCAAAGTCAATCGTTTTAGATAGGGATGTTAAGTTCACGTCCAAATTTTGGCGGGCTCTCTATGAAAATTTTGGCATGAAGCTCAATTTTTCATCGGCTTTTCATCCATAATCAGATGGTCAAACAGAATTTTACAATTAGTTGGCTTTTGATGTTTTGAAGTCATATGTGCATGATCAACAGTCTCATTGGAAGCTCTATCTCCCATTGGTCCAAGCAATTTTGAATGACTCTTAATCCTATGTCGCCATTGGTAGAACTCCGTATAAGGCAGCTTTTGGCCATCCGTTCCAGTCACTTTTGACTCGCTTGGTCAATCAAATGCCTGATGCCAATGCTGAAAGTTAGTCGTTGGATGAGATTTCTGAGAGTGTGAAGCTTCGCTTAAGCAAGGCTAAGGAGTCTTACTCACGATAGGCTAACAAGCATCGTCAGGATGTTTCTATCAAGGAAGGGGATTGGGTTTATTTGAGAATCATGAAGCAACGTTTTAAGTAAGTCGGAAAGAAGTGTCCTAAGTTGTCTTTCAGAATGTATGGTCCATTTCCTGTCATTAAAAAGATCAATGAGGTTTCTATGAAATTACAATTGCCTAACTCATGGTCAATGCACGACGTTTTCCATGTTTCTTGGTTGAAAGTGTTTCAGGGTACACCTCCAAAGGACATTTCCGAAGAAGAACGCGAGATCATCGACTAAGCTGAAGTCATGGAGCCGGAGCAAGTGTTGTTGCATCGGTTTCGCCATGGTTCAAAGAAGAAAGTGCGACAATACTTTTTGAAGTTAAAGGATCGAGGAACCCACGAGGCAATGTGGATTGATGAAAAAATTTTCAGAGATTATCCAGAGTTGTTGGCAGACTACAAGGAAGCCATACAGCTCGGTACCAGTACCTCACCTTGAAAAGGAGGGAATGTCACGTGTACATCTAACCCTATGTGCATGTGGACAAACTATCTCAGGTCTAGGGTTCAGGTCAGCCTAGGAAGTGTTCAGGCACCTTTGTGAGCCTGTGCGCGGGCCGTGCATGTCCTGGCACTTAGATTAGTTGCATATCCTCCGATTGCACACAACATAATCATTAGCATGGCATTCAGTACCCATCATGAGCATTTTACAAAGCATAGAACCCTTTTTTCCAAAATACACATGTTTCACTTATTTATTAATAAGCGACTTTTGTTGGAAAAGTAAGTAGGGAAAATTGCTAAGGAAATATAAAAGAAACCTGACAGTCACTAAGTAGAGGTAGGAGAATCGAAGAGAGCACAGGCATTCTTGCAGCAGGCCCTCTAGCGTTTCTTCCTCAGCAAGTCCCCCCTCCTTAGCAAGACTTCCTAGCGTTTTCAGCAAGGCCTCATCAGCGTTTTCAGCCCGTCATCAGTAGCGTTTTCAGCCAGTCTCCCTCAGCGTTTTCAGCCAGCCATCCTCAGCGTTTCAGCGAGACATCATCTTTTTTCAGCCAAGGATCATCAGCATTTTCAGCTTCTGAATTCAGCCAAGGATCATCTGTGTTTTCAGCTCAGAATTCAGCCAGATCACTAGCATTTCAGCCTCCGAATTCAGCCAGATTCCAGCCCTCTGTTGCGGAGCAGGTAGCGTTTTTGGTCAAGCTTATCACCATAGCAGAAATCTCAGATTTCAGCCATTAGTCGTCACCGTGGTCGTCGCCTTCGTCGTCGCCGTCATCATCGACTTAGCCCTTTTCCGAGCATCATAGCATCAAGTCCATTGCATCAACACCATTGTACCAGATTTGTGCAATCTATAGCATAGACCTCTCTCGCCATCGAGAGAGGGGCCCTTGGAGGAGGGTTTGAGGACTGTCTGGTGTCGTATTCTTCTCTCTCTTTCTCTCAGTCGCAGCACCTTCATTCACAGTAGCATTCACTTTGTTTGGGATCATTGCACTCTCTCTCTAAAGGAACGGAAGGCTCTCCCTTCTGTAAATAAAAGGAACCCTTGAGCATAGTTCGGAGCACTCATCTTGAGCAATATCAACATTCACTTCTGTTGTTGCACCTTACACATGAGCAGATGGCTGTAGCAGTTGTGTGCCTCGGGCCTTTCCATCGAGGGCATGTTAGGGCGGATCATCCTTGGTTGCTCGTTTTAGCAATTTGTTATCATCATGGAGGGCCTCTCTCTCTCTCTCTCTCTCTCTCTCTCTAAACAGTTAGCTTTACAGGGCGACACATCGTGCTGGTATGCACAAATGTCATCATGCTAGCAAGTTCTTCCAGAGAAGCAACTCTCAACTAGGCCCAAGGTGGTACAGATCGTACTGTACATGGCGTATATGTACGTACAGTACAGGAAAATTTTTTATGTACGTAAAATACGTACTCTTGTAAAAAAACCACAAAGTAAATTTTTTAGGACATTTCCAAAAAAAAACAAGAGAGAAGGCAACAACTTACAGAGACATTCGAAAACATGTTTTGCAAGGCAACCACATACTGCGTAACTACTGCAAGAGACGTCAAAGTTAAGACGACATTGATGATTGAACAAGAATATCAAAGCTCGAATGAGATTTGAAATAACCGTGAACAATGAACACACCAATACACAAAGTACCATAGGTGATAGCCTACAGGGCCCAGGCTATAATAAAAGGCTTATCAGAGAGCGTACAAGTGTCATAAATGAAACCATCCTACTCAAAAAATAAGTCTATATAGTAGTAGAAAACACTCAATAGCTAGCTCTAAGCTAGCCCATCATCCATGTGATGGTCCCATCCTCAAAAATCATCATCAGATGCAGATAAAGACTCCGTTGAAGAGAGCAAGTGTAACCGGCCTGTTCAATCCAAAAAGGGCGGTAGACTTTACTTTAAACCTTGATTTAGCTTTCACCCATTATTAGTCGTCTATTTTACCTGTACTTTCAAGACACAACAAAGGGGAGAGGGATACAGGCTGCTAGATTGCACCTGTATGAGTAGACGGACACCAGATTGGCCCCTAACTTAGGCGCCCCTTTCGGTATTTCTTTATTGTTCAAAAGAGGGAATAAATGCTGTGGTTCCTACAAGCTGCCCCGCACAAACTCGGCTGAATTTCCACTGTTCCAGCCCGATTTCGGCAGCATAACTGTACTAGAACCCTTCACGGTCAGTATTCCCACGCATTGGCCGACTTTCCCGACGCATACGGGCACTTTACAAAACCTGGCGAGAATCTGCAGCACGCTGAATTCTCTGTTTTCAGCCCTGAAAATGCGCCAGATCACCTGTACAGCGGTCCCCTTGCGTCCCCGAACCTCCTGGGGGTATTAGGGTCCGTTTAGGGCCAAAACCCTAAACCTGCAAAAATACACAGCAGGCTGTAATTCACTGTTTCGGGCTCCGTTTCGCGTGCCGGTCGCATCCCTAGCAAGTCCTCGAGCTCCCGCACCTGTAGGGCTACTTGCCCTTTGAATTGGACGAGATTTCTGGCGTGAAACCTCTCCGAATTCACCTGTACCTGCGGGGGGATTAGCCGCTAGCTAATCCAGTACCTGTGCAAGAGGCTCTTGCCTCGGCAATCGCGCATGAACCCACACAACTGTACATTGGTCAAATGAAGAGCCCACTAGAGGGGCATAACATACTGCCAAAGGGGAGAGAGAGGGCAGTGCGTAGCGTGCAGGGCATCACTCCTGGCACCGCACTGTGCATAAGAGGGAAAGCAAGCACTCCATAGCTCTTAACCTGTGACAGAGACTTGCAAAATGAGTCTCCCAACTATAAATCACGTTTTTGCCTTCTCTATAAGTAGTAAACTGGCCTCAAAGTGCCAAGTGTCACTCATTTGTGCATTTTCCCGCTTTAGACCCTCGGGTCTAAAAATATCTCACCTGCAGCCTCTGTTGACTTGGCCACAGAGTAACAAAATGATCCCCATGTCAAACTGCACGTAATGACGCGAAGACATTTTCAGGTCCCAAAATAGCAGTTCCCTAAATTTTAGGAGATGCTGCCATTGTATCTTTCTAGGTCATCCGACCCTCTTTGTACACTGCGGCCACATCCAGAACTGAAATGTAGCCTCTGTAGCAAAGGATTCCACTTTGGCTAGTCAATGACCCCACTTGGCTAACCATAGTCCTTGTCCAACCTTAGTGCTCTCTTGCCCTCAGGCCCGGACTCCCTCTGGACAATTCCACACTAGCTATGCAATGCAGGGCAGTTAGATTTCCCGAGGGGTGTTTCCAAAAAGTGAAAGTAAATAGATAATAAGAAAGAAATCAACAAAAAGGATAGATAGTAGTCACACGCTGGTGACATACCCCCCTCTTGAAATCTCAAACGTCCTCGTTTGCATCTATGTCGTCCATGCTTACTGTCAACACTGATGTATTCAACACCTATCGACACATATACGACACATACATGCTCATTGTCAACCCTGGTGTATTCAACACCTCGTCGACTCATGTATTGCCTGCGTGTGAACCCTGTCCCAATGACATAGTGGTAGCTTCGCACTCTGCCATTGCTTTGAGTCACTAACTTTCCAATGACAAAATGGTAGCTGCACATTTTGCCACTGTCTTATAGTACACGTTGGATCCCGTAACACTTTCGAGCATACCCAAACCGACAGTTTAAGAATGCAGTTACACATGTACTCTTTAATAGAAGCAATCACTGTATCCTTGACAGACTGACAAGAAATACTCACTTCTATAGCACTAACCAAACTTTTGGACATTCCATAAGAGCAATTGCCAAACTGACAATCTGTACAGCTCTAACATTCATGTAACAGGTATTTGATTTGAGCTCACTTTAAATACCATGTACATCATTTGTTTCAAAAGCCATTGTCACACTGACAATCCATTTAGCTTTGAAACTCAAGGGGTCAAGGTAGGTTGCAAATCGAAGGCTTCCAGGTAAAGTGATAACACAGTTGGTGACTCTGCAAGTTCACCTTCTTCCATCCACTTAGCATCCATTGGTGGATAGTTTCTGAACTTTACCAAGTAACGCCTAGCAACCTTGCCTTTCACTTTCCTTTCTTTGTGTGCCAAAATCTGTTCAGGGACCAAGATTTCGTCAAGTTCCTCGACTTCCGGCTGATCTTCAGCTGGTATATCTTCTGGCACATCACCCACATAGGGTCTGAGAAGACTCACATGAAACGCATTGTGAATCTTCCAACTGTCAGGCAATTTCAGCCTATATGCAACATCACTGATTATGTCGCATACTTGAAAAGGCCCATAATAACGCATGCTGAGCTTTGGAAAGAGTCTTTCCTTGCCCTTCATCTTCTTTAACCTTGCCTTTTCAAAGCGTAAAAGCACCCAATCACCAAGTGAATATACCACTTCACGACGGTGACGATCAGCTGCTTTCTTTTGCTTTGCCTGAGTCCTTTCTAAGGCCACTTTGACCTTCTTGTACATTTCATCCATGTCCTGAACATACTTATCTGCTTCAAATATCTTGTCCTTTGTATGCAGTATGGGAGGAACTTTCTTGCCACCTTCAACTATCTCAAAAGGTGCCTTGCCAGTTGATGAATGCACTGTATTATTGTATGCATACTCCACCAATGGCAAATACTGCTCCCACTTTCCTTTATGCTCTGACACATAGCACTTCAGCAGATCTAGGACAGTAGAATTTGCCTCTTCTGACTGCCCATCTGTTTGAGGATGAAATGACGAAGAGAATTTGAGCGTGGTGCCCATATTCTCAAACAAGCCTCTCCAGAACAAACTTGTCATGCGTGGATCACGGTCGCTAACAATCGACTGTGGCATGCCATGATACTTGAAAATATTGCTCATAAACAAGCGTGCCATCTGATCTGGCTTTATCTTCTTCCTGACAGGAATAAAATGAGCCTATTTGCTAAATCTGCAAATAATGGTCCAAATACCATCGTTTCCTGTCTGCGTTCTCGGAAGATCAAAGATAAAATCCATAGCAATACTTTCCCATGGTTTATCTGGAATAGGTAGGGGTTGCAATAACCCTGGTGCCTTTTGCCTGTCAAACTTGACCTTTTGGCATATTAGGCATTCTCGCACAAAGGCATCCACATCCCTTCTCAATGTAGGCTAATAGAAGAATGTCTCAACCGCTTTAACTGTAGCATCGATACCATGATGCCCTGCATACGGTGGGACATGACTCTCTTCCATAACTTTGCGTCGCAATGGCTTTGTGACACACAATCTGCCATGCATCATCATGAACCCGTCTTTAAGAAGATAGTGTTCATGACATTGTCCATCCATTAGTTGCTTGAAGACCCTTGCAAAATCTTCATCATTTTCATACTGTTCCCTCATATCATCAAGTCCATGATGATAAGGAATTGACACAGCTGAAATTTGTGGCTTCCTTGACAAGGCATCAGCCACAACGTTCTTCTTGCCTTCCACATGCACAATCTGAAAATGGAACATGGACAAAATATTTGCCCATCGCATATGCTTCTCAGATAACTTTGTCTGTGTCAAGAAGTATCGCAAGGTCTGATGGTCCGTTTGGACAACAAAATCTGCACCTAGCAGGGAGTGTTTCCAACTTAAGAGCGCATGAATCACAGCCAGTAACTCTTTCTCATAGACCTGCATGGTCATCTCTGGCCCTTGCAAAATCCTGCTCTCATAGGCTACTACCCTGCCATCTTGCATTAGCACTGCACCAATGCTACTACCGCACGCATCACACTGGACAACAAATGACTTCCTAAGATCTGGCAACACAATGACTGGATCTGAAGTCATCTTTTCCTTTAAGAGATTAAAAGCTGAAATCTCTTTTTGTGTCCATCTAAAGGTGACTGCCTTCTTTTGAAGAGCATGTAAAGGTGAAGCAATCTCAGCGAAATTTCGGATAAACCTTCTGTAATAGGAGCATAGTCCCAAGAAGCTTCGGACATCATGCACCGTCTTCAAATTTGGCCATGACTTGATCGCTTCGACTTTTGCAGGATCCATTCTGACACCATCCTTTGAGACAATGTGTCCCAGAAAGTGAATCTCTTCCAGAAAAAACTCACTTTTCTTTGCATTGATGAGCAACCTATGACTGCGTAGCTCTTTGAACACAATGGCCAAGTGATGCCTATGCTCCTCTTCATTCTTTGAGTAGACTATCATGTCATCAAAGAATGTACCAACAAACTGCTGGTGTGGACGGAAAATTCTGTCCATCATCCTATTGAACGTAGCAGGAGCATTTGTGAGACCAAAGGGCATCACTAAAAATTCGTAAAGGCCAAACGTTGTTCTAAAAGCAGTCTTGTGCACATCCTCTGATCTAATGCGGATCTGATGATACCCACTCTTTAGATCTATCCTGCTAAACATAGCTGCTCCTTCTAATTTGTCCATAATATCATCAATTCTAGGTATAGGAAACCTATTCTTGATGGTATTCTTGTTCAGTGCACGGTAGTCGATGCACATACGCCATGAGCCATCCTTTTTCTGCACCAACAACACTGGAGAACAGAATGGAGATGAACTGGGCTGAATCAGCCCCTTTTCTAACAGCTCCTGTACTTGGCCCATTATCTCTTTCTGCTGAGCCGCACTAACCCTGTACGGAGGCTTATTTGGTGGGCTACAGCCTGACACCAAATCTATCGCATGGTCCTCGGGTCTCTCTGGCGGTAATTGAGACGGTAATGAATCGGAAAAACAGTCACTATATTGTTGTAAAAACATTGACCTTTCTTTATCTAGCACAGATAAATTTGATTCATCACAATCTGACACTTCACGTGCAAAAACCAAGTACGCAGAAAGATGCTTTTTCATTACAGAAGTAATAGCAGAAGCTGATACAGTAGGAATAGACTCCCCTTTAAGCTTTACATCCAGAATGTGAGTCTTTCCCCTGCTCTGTACAGTGATCTTTTTGTTGTAGGCATCCATGATTCCCTGTACACGAAATAACCAAGGAATACCTAACAACACATCACATCCGTCCAGTGGCATGATGTAAAATTCTTCAGCATCTACATAGGACTGGATATGTAGACGCAACTTTCCGATGATGGGTGTCACAGCCTCTGTATGGCCAGGACATGCCAAACCTGCCTCTGCTGTATACCCCATCTCTTCAGGTCTGATTCCCAACTTTGAAGCCAATTCTGGGGAAATGAAGTTGGCTTTGGCACCTGGATCAAAGAAGATAAGCACTGTTTGATCCCTAACCTTTCCCCATGCTCTGCAAAGCTCACTTGCATCTGAATTTGGCTTGTCGCCCACCATATCTGGCACTAGACCAGCCATGGGCTTCTTTCCTTTCTTGTCTTCCTTGTCATCAGAATCAGCTGGCCTTTTCTTTGTAGGACAGTTGTAAGCAATGTGGCCAGGCTGCTCACATATAAAGCATTTGTTTTCTGTCCTCAGGACCTTCTTTTGCTCTTCTGACTTGCGAGGAAAACGTCTTTTTCATTTCTTTGTTGATCCTTTTTCTGATTCAGCCGTAGTTTTATCTTTCCCTGCGTTGGCTGACTCCTGAGTCCCTTTAGGAGCCTCATTGGGAACGTGCTTCTTGGCTGAATTTTTCTTGCCTGATCCTGCCTTGACGCCAGTGTTAAATTCAAAATCTTCTCCCTTGAGCAAACCATTGCCAGTGTTTGCTACCTCGATGAGCTGCGTCAAAGTAGTGACTTTTGTCTTTGTGCAGTATTTTCTCAATCCTTTGGGTAGGCCACAACAATATTTTTCTATCTGTTCTGTCAATGGCACAAACCTATAGGAAGTTACTGGAAGTAGAGCTTTCCAAAACTTCCGATTGTAATCATCCAGATTTCTGCAAGTGGCAGCATTTAGCTGGTGCCATTCTGTCATGACATCTGCTTCGAAATCATCAGATAACCATGCTGCTGCAAAAATCTGCTTGAAGTAAATCCATGGGGACGGAGCTTGCCCTTGAAGCAATAAAGTTGTCCACCATTGTCCCGCATTCCCTGTCAAGAAAGTGGCTGCCTTGCGGACCTTTGAAGCCTCTGTAAAGTTTCCCCCTGCATAGGCCTTGTCAAACTGCTGGAGGAATGAAAGAGCCTTCTTCCTGTCATCAAACCCTGTAAAGGTCGTGAATGACACTCCTTTGCCACCTTCTTTGTACGGAGTTGGCCTCTCCAGCGGCGTTAAATTGTCATATGGAAGTGACTGAAACATGGGAACACTATTAGGGTTCATTTGTGTTCCTTGGCCGCTATTAACTTGACCTGGAAATGCCATATTTGGCTGCTGATTTGTAATTCCAGCCATACCAAAACTTGCTTGTGGCATCCCAAATTGTCCCTGAGTGCTTTGAAACCCTGGTTGCATACCCATGACACTGTACATGGGGTTAGGCATCATCGTTTGAGCACCCGCAAACACTGTTCCTGGCGTATAAAACTGGTTTCCAGCTGCATGACCAGCCATGCTTTGGAATACGGATCCACCTCCAAAATAGCCAGGGTGTACTGAAGGTGGTGGGAAGACCTGTTGCATAGCCTGTAGGTTGCTTCCCTGCCCATTAGAACCAGCTATAGGCTGCTGAAAGGTGGCGGGCTGAATTGGTACAACCTGAAAGACTGGCATCTCAGCCACCTGTTCTTGCACCTTAGGCACAGGTTGTGGAGACTGCATGTTCTCCATCAAGTGTACAGGTGTTTCCATTGACTGTGCGGTATGAATCACCTGTGCTCGAGCCTTAACAGGCTTTTGAATATGATCCAGTGACCCAACTTGCTGAGACGGAACAGGAGGTTGCAGAAAGGCTAAAAACCTTGGGTTCTGCATTACTTGTGTGAACATAGCCACAGCAGTAGCCAACTGGGTCCTGAATATATCATCATCAGTCTGTGGTGGTCTTGAGGACTCACCCACTTCATGTGTCTGTTGACCCTGTGAAGAGGAAACCTCTTCAGTCACATCATCTGGTCTGTCAGCCATAATTACAATTCCCTGTGTCTGGTCTATGATCCCTGTGTCTTCAAGCCCAAAACTGACCAAGGCTCACTTCTATGGGAAAAAGTGATTTAATCCCGTCGATGGAACCATGAAACCGGCCTGTTCAATCCAAAAAGGGCGGTAGACTTTACTTTAAACCTTGATTTAGCTTTCACCCATTATTAGTCGTCTATTTTACCTGTACTTTCAAGACACAACAAAGGGGAGAGGGATACAGGCTGCTAGATTGCACCTGTATGAGTAGACGGACACCAGATTGGCCCCTAACTTAGGCGCCCCTTTCGGTATTTCTTTATTGTTCAAAAGAGGGAATAAATGCTGTGGTTCCTACAAGCTGCCCCGCACAAACTCGGCTGAATTTCCACTGTTCCAGCCCGATTTCGGCAGCATAACTGTACTAGAACCCTTCACGGTCAGTATTCCCACGCATTGGCCGACTTTCCCGACGCATACGGGCACTTTACAAAACCTGGCGAGAATCTGCAGCACGCTGAATTCTCTGTTTTCAGCCCTGAAAATGCGCCAGATCACCTGTACAGCGGTCCCCTTGCGTCCCCGAACCTCCTGGGGGTATTAGGGTCCGTTTAGGGCCAAAACCCTAAACCTGCAAAAATACACAGCAGGCTGTAATTCACTGTTTCGGGCTCCGTTTCGCGTGCCGGTCGCATCCCTAGCAAGTCCTCGAGCTCCCGCACCTGTAGGGCTACTTGCCCTTTGAATTGGACGAGATTTCTGGCGTGAAACCTCTCCGAATTCACCTGTACCTGCGGGGGGATTAGCCGCTAGCTAATCCAGTACCTGTGCAAGAGGCTCTTGCCTCGGCAATCGCGCATGAACCCACACAACTGTACATTGGTCAAATGAAGAGCCCACTAGAGGGGCATAACATACTGCCAAAGGGGAGAGAGAGGGCAGTGCGTAGCGTGCAGGGCATCACTCCTGGCACCGCACTGTGCATAAGAGGGAAAGCAAGCACTCCATAGCTCTTAACCTGTGACAGAGACTTGCAAAATGAGTCTCCCAACTATAAATCACGTTTTTGCCTTCTCTATAAGTAGTAAACTGGCCTCAAAGTGCCAAGTGTCACTCATTTGTGCATTTTCCCGCTTTAGACCCTCGGGTCTAAAAATATCTCACCTGCAGCCTCTGTTGACTTGGCCACAGAGTAACAAAATGATCCCCATGTCAAACTGCACGTAATGACGCGAAGACATTTTCAGGTCCCAAAATAGCAGTTCCCTAAATTTTAGGAGATGCTGCCATTGTATCTTTCTAGGTCATCCGACCCTCTTTGTACACTGCGGCCACATCCAGAACTGAAATGTAGCCTTTGTAGCAAAGGATTCCACTTTGGCTAGTCAATGACCCCACTTGGCTAACCATAGTCCTTGTCCAACCTTAGTGCTCTCTTGCCCTCAGGCCCGGACTCCCTCTGGACAATTCCACACTAGCTATGCAATGCAGGGCAGTTAGATTTCCCGAGGGGTGTTTCCAAAAAGTGAAAGTAAATAGATAATAAGAAAGAAATCAACAAAAAGGATAGATAGTAGTCACACGCTGGTGACAGCAAGTCCCCATCCGTCAGGACATTGCCCTCTTTGTCGTACTCTGGCTCTGCCATCACGGATACCTGTGCCTGATGTAGATCATCCTATCTCTGACCAGCATCATCCTCTACTACATCTCTCGAAGCCTCAATGAGACGAACAACCTCGTTTGTCCGTTTCCGAGAAGAACGAACAGGAAGCTTCCCTTTACGAAGGCTCTCCCTTTGCACTGTCTGAGGCTGGAGCATGCTCACGTAGAGGAATAGCCAAAGCTCGTGCGCGTGACCTGGTCACACATCGATCAACACTCTTTAACTCCCTGTGAAGCAGCCGAATAATCTCCTCCTGCTCATTTTTGATCTGCAGCTCCACCTCGTCCATAGCACTAGGATCTGCCGTCTGCCTATTGAAAATCGAGGAAATATTATTATGTACGTACTAAGTACTCAATGATTGAGTGTATCATGATTCAATCATTTATGTGAAAATTAAAAATGGACCTGCTTGGGTCTTCCTAGAGCGTGGTAGACTCGCACAAGCCTCATATTTGCTCGGCAATAGACTAACTTCTCTAGTTGAGAAGTGCTAAGACGATTGCGGATCTTCGTATGTATCAAGGAATAAGCGCTCTAGTTGCACTCACATGCACCAGCCGAGCAATCCAGTCTTGGTTTAATATATGGCATTAGTAAGTACAAAAACTACAAGTCTCAAGATTTTCAGTTACCTGTGAAAGTACTCGTAAAGCGAGATGTGTAAGCGTTGGAAGAGCTTGTCTCCCATAATTCTTCCACCATGTAAGAGGAAACCAGGTAGCCTCTGGCCTCAACACCACGACTCTAGCAAAGGATGGCCCTAGATTGTTCATGAAGCTGATTGTCTCTGTATCAATCTCCAACTGCCTCTCCTGGAAAAGCTCTGGCGTCTTGTGGAAAGGATGAAGCAATGCAGCCATCCCATGAATGGGACGACTCATAAAGGTCCATCGCCTTTCTACAATGGCCAAGATGTCATCTTGGCTGAAAATTTCATCAATGGAACAAAGTTGAATTGGGTCACGTTGCAAATTCAAACGACAACAAAAAGATTTTCAATGAAAGCACTAATCAATTTCAAAAGGCAAGTATCTACTAGTCCTTTGTCAAAGACTTGCACTCTGTAATGTGTCTCTTCATCTCCATGAAGAGATGATAGACTAAGCCCAATGTAGAGCCCTCCATGTGTGTGACTCGTAGAAGCAAATACACTGGCTGGAATGCCACTGTCAAACTTTGAACCTGTGTCCAAAAGGACTCATCGAGCACCCGTCGCTTCTGCATTTAGTGGGCTCCGTCTCCAAGTGGTACATCAATCTCCACTTCGGGTCCACGACTGTGTGAAGAAGTGGATCCCTCAATTTGAAGAGTCTCTGTAACACTAAATATGTATAAGCAAACCTCGTCTTCGAGAGCCGCACTATGTCAAGTGTACTGTGGCTCCTGAAGATAGCTAAAGCTTGATGTTTTTTTGCGGAAAAAGGTGGTCATCTTAGTGGCATCTGTAACAATAGGCAATACCTAAGGCAACTTGCCTATATCCTCCATAAGTAAGTCAAGACAATGCGCAACACATGGTGTCCAAGAAATCTGAGGGTAAGTTGCCTCGATCATTTCACCCATAAGCTTACAATTTGAGGCCTTGTCAGTCACAACCTGTCACGAGGACGTCGCAACTGTTAACTATGTCACAAGGACGTGGCAACTGCTAACCTTGGTTGTTGGTTTCTTTCCAATGGGTTTTGTTTTATTTTTGAGACCCTCTTTTTGAAGTAGCAAACGGACGGACATTGTATGGCCAATGTGAACGGTAGTTTCACCCGCAGATGGGAAGTGGTCGGCACTAGAATTCGTATAGTAAGAGGATGTCTAGGCTCAGAGCAAGATCATGTAGGTCCCCCCGTCGCACTTAGTAAGTTGGTTGGATACTAGGACGTGAACTCAATAAAGGCATATAAAGTCAAGGTAGGACTACCAACAGAAAGTATCTGACAGTTTGGGCATTGCACTTTTGGATGCGGTCCCAATGAGGATAGATGGTCAGATGACCACTGGGAGCCCAACGAAATCATTTCCTAAAATTTAGGGAACTGCTATTTTGGGCCATGAAATGTATTCGTGTCATTACCTCCGGTATGACTAGGGGAACACTTTACAACTCTGCCACGAAGTTAACTGGGCGACTAGTCGGGAGATTTTTAAGCGGCAAACCCGAAACGGGAAAATGCTTGTAAATGCGCCAAGTGTCACTTTTTCATGAACTTGCCTCATGCAGAAAAAAGGGCGCTGAAATTTAAGCTGGGAGGAGACTTCATTTGGGTTTTGTCACAGGTTAAGAGCTATGGAGTGCTTCCTTTCCCTCTATGTACAGTATGTTGCCAGGAGTGATGCCCTGCACGCTACACACTGCTCTCTCTCTCTCTCTCTCTCTCTCCCCTACGTGCAGTTATGTGATGCCCCACAAGAGGGCTCTTCATTTGACTGATGTACAACTGTGTGGGTTCATGCTTTTGTGCTGAGGCAAGAGCCTCCTTGAGCAGGAATAGGGGTAGATAGCTGCTACTCCAAAGCAGGCACCGGTGAGGGTCATAACCTCACCGTATAGGCGCATTTTCAGCACTGTGTATGCGCAGAAAATTGACTGTTTTTCAGCCATACGGACGCCAGAACCTTTGGGAATCGTGCCCCACTGGCAGAGGACAACTAGGGAATTGTTTGGGGCTGAAAACAGAGCAAAAACCACTAAATACAGCGTGCTGAATTTACTGTTTTTGGGCAGGAATCAGAGGGTTTATGCCAGTGGAAGAGAGTTCCAGCAGGGAATTGGTTTCACGCAAGTTTTGGGGCTGTTATGTTACCGAAATTTGGCCAAAATAGGCGGTATCTAGCGGGATACAGTTAAAGGATTCCCATGACTCTTCTTTGTAATTTACCCTCCTAAAGAATAAAGAAATACCGAAAGGGGTACCAATTTTGGGGCCTATAGGTTGTCGGCGTCTGTTGGGGGCATTCTAGCTTCCGAGCCGTGTGTGTATTCAAGTGTTAATTCCCGTCGCAGGTTTCCTTTGCATGTCCTCTCTGTGTGTGTCTAAAGTAAAGAGTTTTCGGGTGAAAGCCAACGCCTACCGCCCCACGGGCCGGTTTCAAGGTTCCATTGCCAGGACATCAATCACTTTTTCCTCAAAGAGTGAGCCTGGATTGTTTTGGGTAAAGGCACAGAGTGCAGGAACGCGGGATTACACTATGGCCGACAAAGGGAAGGGCATCATGGAAGAGGGTTCCTCTTCAAAGGATAGACAGGAAATCCCTATGGTCTTCGAGATTGGCGAGAGCTCATGGCCATGTCAGTCTGTACCTCCTGTCAATGTGAATGTCCCTCCAGTAGTACAGGGCTTTATGACTGGGCAACTTGAGGATGATGCGTTCAGGACTCAGTTAGTTGCCGCGGTGAATGTCTTTTCGCAACTGGTGCAGAATCCAAGGAAGAGCAAAATAGGCAACCTACACCACGTACAGAGCTTGTTGAGGCTCAAGCCCAAGTACTTAATGCGACTTAGCAGGATAGGGAACACTCGCATGTTGCGGAGTCAGGGGCTCCAAAACAGGTTCCTCCCGTGCTTGAACAGGTGGGTGTTTCACAGGCTATGCCAGTTCAGCCCGTCACCTTTCAGAGCCAGCATGCTGTCTTCAATGGACAGGGAACTAGATACCAGGCTATGCACCCAGTTTTTCCACCACCCACGGTACATCATGGGTATTTCGGGGGTGGATCAGTGTTCCAAAGTATGGCTGGTTATGCACCTGGAAGTCAGCTGTACATGCCAAGAATAGTGTTAGGGGATATACAAGGCACCATGCCAAACCCCATGTATGGTAGCATCGGCATGCAGCAGGGTTTTCACTACAACCAGGGCCAGTTTGGGGTGCCATAGGGTCATTTTGGCATGGCTGGTTTTTCTGGACAGCAGTCAGATATCGCACCTCTGACGTTGGGTAACAGGCCCAACACAGATGCCAGTGAGTTATGCAAGGCATGGGGTAAAGTTAAGGATCGGACGACACTCATTTTCTTTGATCCAGGTGCTAAAGCCAACTTTATCTCACCAGAATTAACTATGAAGCTAGGCATTAGAGCTGAAGAGATGGGATACACAGCACAGGCAGGGTTGGCATGTCCTGGCCACTAAGAGTGTGTTACTCCCATTATTGGAAAGTTGCGTTTGCATATTCAGTCGTATGTGGACACAGAAGAGTTCTATATCATGCCATTGGAAGGGTGCGATGCGCTACTTGGAGTTCCTTGGATGTTTAGAGTACATGGCGTGCTGGATGTCTTCGGCAAGACGATCACTCTTCAGCATAGGGGCAAAACTCATGTTTTGGATGTAAAGCTCAAAGGAGAGTCTGTCCCTATTGTATCTGCTTCTGCTATCACTTCTGTAATAAAGAATCATCTTTCTGTGTACTTGATTTTTGCACGTGATGTCTCAGATAGTGATCAGTCAAATTTATCTGTGTTAGATAAAGAAAGGTCAGCATTTTTGCAAAAGTTTAGTGATTGTTTTTCTGATTCATTACCGTCGCAATTGCCGCCAGAGAGACCTGAGGATCATTGGATAGATTTGGTGCCAGGGTGTAGCCCACCAAATAGACCTCCCTACAGGGTTAGTGCGGCGCAGGAGAAAGAGGTTATGGGTCAGGTTAAGGAGTTATTAGAGAAGGGGCTTATTGAGCCTAGTTCTTCACCCTTTTGCTCCCCAGTGCTCCTAGTGCAGAAGAAGGATGGCTCATGGCGCATGTGTATTGATTACCGTGCGTTAAATAAGAATACCATCAAGAATAGGTTCCCTATTCCTCGAATTGATGATATTCTCGATCGTTTAGAGGGTGCTGCAATTTTTAGCAGGATAGATCTTAAGAGTGGGTACCATCAGATTCGTATAAGGCCAGAGGATGTGCACAAGACTGCGTTTAGAACGACATTTGGATTTTATGAGTTTCTAGTGATGCCTTTGGGCTAACAAATGCTCCTGCCATGTTCAACAGAATGATGGACCGGATTTTCCGCTCGCATCAACAGTTTGTTGGGACATTCTTCGATGACATGATAGTGTATTCGAAGAATGAAGAGGAGCATAGGCGTCACTTGACCATTGTGTTCGAAGAGCTGCGCAGTCACATGTTACTTGTCAATCCTAAGAAAAGTGAATTCTTCTTGGAAGAGATCCACTTTCTGGGCCACATAGTCTCAAAGGATGGTGTTAGAATGGATCCCGCAAAGGTCGAAGCTATCAAGACATGGCCAGACCTAAAGACTGTGCACTATGTCAGAAGCTTCTTGGGATTGTGTTCCTACTATAGAAGGTTTATCAGAAATTTTGCAGAGATAGCATCGCCTCTTCACACATTGCAAAAGAAAGAGGTCACTTTCAGATGGACCCAAAAAGAGATTTCAGCTTTTAGTCTCTTAAAGGAAAAGTTGACTTCAGATCCAGTAATTGTTTTGCCAGATCTCAGGAAGTCATTTGTGGTCTAGTGTGACGCGTGTGGCAGTAGCATCGGAGCAGTGCTAATGCAAGATGGACGGGTAATAGCTTATGAAAGCCGAATTTTGCAAGGGCCAGAGAAGACTATGCAAGTCTATGAGAAAGAGATCTTGGCCGTGATTCATGCGCTTTCTAGCTGGAAGCACTACCTCTTAGGTGCTGATTTTGTTGTCCAAACAGATCATCGGACCTTGCGATACTTCTTGACACAGTCAAAGTTATCCGAAAAGCATATGCGATGGGCAAACATTCTTTCTATGTTCCACTTTCAGATTATGCATGTGGAAGGCAAGAAGAATGTTGTGGCTGATGCGTTATCAAGGAAGCCACAAATTTCAGCTGTGTGAATTCCTTATCATCATGAGTTAGATGACATGAAGGAACAGTATACTGCTGATGAAGATTTTGCAAGGATCTTTGAACAGTTACAAGAGGGGCAACATCATGAGCACTACCTCCTCAGAGATGGTTTTATGATGATGCATGGCAGACTTTGTGTCACTAGGCCATTGCGACATAAGGTTATGGAAGAGAGTCATGTCCCACCGTATGGAGGGCATCGTGGTATAGATGCGACAGTTAAAGCGGTAGAGACATTCTTCTATTGGCCTACCTTGAGGAGAGATGTGGATGCCTTTGTGTGAGCATGCATAGTTTGCCAAAAGGTCAAGTTTGACAGGCAAAAGGCACCAGGGCTGTTACAACCACTGCCGATTCCAGATAAGCCATGGGAAAGCATTGCTATGGACTTTATCTTTGATCTTCCAAGAACGCCAACAGGGAATGATGGTATATGGACCATTATTTGCAGGTTCAGTAAGCAGGCCCATTTTATCCCTGTCAGGAAGAAGATAAAATCTGATCAGATGGCACGCTTGTTTATGTACAATGTGTTTAAGTAGCATGGTATGCCACAATCGATTATCAGTGATCGTGATCCTCGCATGACCAGTTTGTTCTGGAGAGGATCTATGTGTCAGATAATAAGGGCAAGTGGGAACAATATTTGCCTATGCTTGAATATGCGTACAATAATACGGTGCATTCGTCTACTGGCAAAGCACCTTTTGAGATTGTTGAAGGCGGCAATAAGGTTCCTCCCATTTTGCATACAAAGGACAAGATCTTTGAGGCAGATCGATACGTTGAGAATATGGATGAGATGTATAAGAAAATCAAAGTTGCCTCCGGCAAAACAGAAAAAGGCTGCCGATCGTCACCGTCGTGAATTGCTGTTATCACCTGGTGATTGGGTACTGTTAAGATTCGAAAAGGCAAGGTTAAAGAAGATGAAGGGCAAGGAATGGCTGTTTCCTAAGCTCAACATGCGTTACTATGGGCCTTTTCAAGTGCTTGACAAGATCAGCGATGTGGCTTACAGGCTGAAATTGCCTAATGCATGGAAGATTCATAATGCGTTTCACGTGAGTCTTCTAAGACCCTTCGTGGGTGATGTGCCAGAAGATATGCCAGAAGATATGCCAGATGAGGATCAGCCAAAAGTTGAGGAACTTGATGAGATTCTAGTACTTGAGCAACTTTTGGCACATAAGGACAGAAAAGTTAAAGACAAGTTGCAAGGCGATATTTGGTGAAGTTCAAGAACTATCCGCCTATGGATGCAAAGTGGATGGAAGAGCATGAACTGTCAGAGTCACCAAATGTATTGCAGCTTTACCTTGAAGCCTTTGGGTTACAACCTACTTATGCCCCAACCTAACGTGTGCAAAGGAGGGGTAATGATAGAGCTAGTACATCAAATATACATATGAATTCAGTGTAATAGATGGAAATGGCAAAAGTATGAAGGTCTCATTAAGTCATTTGAAATCTATGTGTGCGACCTTTCTTGCGGATACATGCGATGATAAAAGAGTGTTAATAGCACAAGATCATCAGTGGCGTGTATTTATGGTATGCAATCGAAGATGTTTGCGATTTCAAGAGGGGGGGTATGTCACGAGGACGTGGTAGCTGTTAACTATGTCACAAGGACGTGGCAACTGCTACCTTGGTTGTTGGTTTCTTTCCAATGGGTTTTGTTTTATTTTTGAGACCCTCTTTTTGAAGTAGCAAACGGTCGGACATTATATGGCCAATGTGAACGGTAGTTTCACCCGCAGATGGGAAGTGGTCGGCACTGGAATTCGTATAGTAAGAGGAATTCGTATAGTAAGAGGATGTCTAGGCTCAGAGCAAGATCATGTAGGTCCCCTCGTCGCACTTAGTAAGTTGGTGGATACTAGGACGTGAACTCAGTAAAGGCATAAAGTCAAGGTAGGACTACCAACAGAAAGTATCCGATAGTTGGGCCACATTGCACTTTTGGATGCGGTTCCAATGAGGATAGATGGTCAGATGACCATTGGGAGCCCAACGGAATCATTTCCTAAAATTTAGGGAACTGCTATTTTGGGCCATTAAATGTGTTCGCGTCATTACCTCCGGTATGACTAGGGGAACACTTTACAACTCTGCCACGAAGTCAACTGGGCGACCAATCGGGAGATTTTTAAGCGGCAAACCCGAAACGGGAAAATGCTTGTAAATGCGCCAAGTGTCACTTTTTCATGAACTTGCCTCATGCAGAAAAAAGGGCGCTGAAATTTAAGCTGGGAGGAGACTTCATTTGGGTTTTGTCACAGGTTAAGAGCTATGGAGTTCTTCCTTTCCCTCTATGTACAGTGTGGTGCCAGGAGTGATGCCTTGCACGCTACACACTGCTCTCTCTCTCCCCTACGTGCAGTTATGTGATGCCCCACAAGAGGGCTCTTCATTTGATTGATGTACCGCTGTGTGGGTTCATGCTTTTGTGCTGAGGCAAGAGCCTCCTTGAGCAGGAACAGGGGTAGCTAGCTGCTACTCCAAAGCAGGCACCGGTGAGGGTCATAACCTCACCGTACAGGTGCATTTTCAGCACTCTGTATGCGCAGAAAATTGACTGTTTTTCAGCCATACGGACTCCAAGACCTTTGGGAATCGTGCCCCATTGGCAGATAACAACTAGGGGACTGTTTGGGGCTGAAAACAGAGCAAAAACCAGTAAATACAGCGTGCTGAATTTACTGTTTTTGGGCAGGAATCAGAGGGTTTATGCCAGTGGAAGAGAGTTCCAGCAGGGAAATTGGGTTCGCGCAAGTTTTGGGCATGTTATGTTGCCGAAATTTGGCCAAAACAGGCGGTATCTAGCGGGATACAGTTAAAGGATTCCCAGGACTCTTCTTTGTAATTTACCCTCCTAAAGAATAAAGAAATACCGAAAGGGGCGCCAATTTTGGGGCCTACAGGTTGTCGGCGTCTGCTGGGGGCATTCTAGCTTCCGAGCCGTGTGTGTATTCAAGTGTTAATTCCCGTCGCAGGTTTCCTTTGCACGTCCTCTCTGTGTGTGTCTAAAGTAAAGAATTTTCAGGTGAAAGCCAACACCTACCGCCCCACGGGCCGGTTTCAACCTGTACTACATTCTTTGGCCCAATCTTCTCAATAGCTTTCTTGATGTTCCCAAAGATAAACTCACCTGTGATGCCATCTCCGGCCTTCCGTGCATCCACAGCACGTAAGAAGTATGTGCCAAGACAAGACTACAGAATATTAATGATGTGCCACCTACGAACATCACTCTAGCCATCTGATATGATGGTGCACCCAAACTGCTCCCAACCTGTCGTGACCGGGACCAAGGCCTTATCTATCAAAGCCTTTTGCTCATCAAGCACTGTAGTGAGTATCTTCCTATACTCCACCCGTGACCATGAATCTATGTGGCCAACATCAGCTATAGCTCGGACCATCCTCTTCTACTGTTCAGTCCTCAAAACATTGAAGGAGATGTTACACTCAATGAGAGTGCGAGCAATCTCCATCTCAACAACCTTTTGACGCTCCTTCATCCAAGAAAGAGAGTTCACATGCGAAGGCTGGGTGCTTTGCCTACATGCATCCATATCACCTTCATCCTCCTCCTCCTGCACAACTCGAGCCCTCTATCTACTAGAACCAGCAGTGGGCTGCTCCTCTTGAACCTCGAAATATGAACCACCAAAACCCCCAATAAGAGCATCATGAAGAGCTTCCTGTTGTATTTTTTTTTTTGTGTTGGTACAGCCGGAAAATTCTCTGCAATCAGCTTGTCCCTAATATCTTGTGGTACCTTTTTGCACCCTCCACAATTATTGATTGCGCCAATGCCTGTGAGGTGCTTGACGACACGAGAAATTGTACTCGTGAGCTGAAAATTGTAGTACTTGCATTGCCATCGTCAAGTACCGGAACCCGCTTGCCGTGGAGTGTTCATAATGCGGATGACATTGGTATGCTCCTTCTAGTACGGATTGCATGGCTTAGGCATGATGATTCTGTTGGAAGCAGCAATACAGACATGAGTGAGAGAGAGGGAAAGAGAGAGAGAGAGAGAGCCTGTAGGAGGAACTTGAAGAAGAGAGAGAGAGAGAGAGAATCTACTTGCGCACCTATCTCTTCAACCTGCAATTCTCTCCAGTGAAGAGTTTTTGCACTTGGTGCTCAAACGTCGTCAAAATGTGGCCTAAAAACTGCTCGCCTAAGTCTAGCGAAACCCTCAACCACGCTCTAGGTCGGCCAATTAAAGAAAAAAAAACCCAGCATCGTACGGATCCATAGAGAACAACCGTACGGTATGGATACGATCCGTACGTACGTGTTGATCCAACCTTGAGTCTCAACATGACCCCGTGAGTCGTCAATTTTCAACTCATGGAGTTCTCTTGGATAGAGCTACAAAGATTAGTAGATCTTGATGCCCTTCCAACTCTCGTCGATTAGTGAGAGGCATAAAGCAGCTCCTACGAGGCCATTAGTGCTCCTACGAGGCCATTAGTGAGAGGCATAAAGCCAGCTCCTACGAGGTTCTTTATAGAGGAAGAGATTGATGCCATCAGGGGTCCATGAGAGAGTTTATGTGATGGTACTTACAATGGTAGCCCATTAATGGGATCAAGATTTTGGGAGATAGGCCACCTGCTAGCTCTATTGGCTCACTTAGATGTTCACATTTTAGCGTTTGTTCCCTTACTTGTGAGGCCAAGCCGGGCACGTCCTAGTGGGAACTGGCACATGGGTCTCCATTAAAAATAGGAGAGGATGGTTGGGTGGAATTGAGAGGTTCCTAGCCGGTGGTCTCATATTGGTATCAGAGCCTAAAATTAGTGAGGGCGTGGAGGCTCCTTGCATGCATGCAAACCCTAGAGGAGCATTGTGTGGTTGAGGAGCTTCGAGAGGCCACAGGCACGTGCCCTTGCACATATACAAGCTCCATTTCGACACGCATTCTTCAATGCGTGGGTGGGCTTGCCAGGTGCGCAGAGGCATTCTGAGCACAACTCGTCTTGCGTCCGAGCAAACACTCCCCATCTCTCTCTTCGTCTTCGCTTGTGTTGCCTAAAGCCATAGCCATGGCTTGGGGTGGGGTGTTGACACCTTAGGACACCCTTTGATTGGCCTTAGGTGGGTGGTTCTCGCTTTGAGCTTCAAGCCCTCACACGATCACAAGTTTGAAGCTTCAAGCCCTCAAGGAATTTCAAGCTCGACAACTTGAAGATTTCGATCCTAATTGTTTGACATTGCTCCTCCATCTGAGGGCCTAACCTATCGAAGGATTTGAGCTATCATCATAGAGGATTTAAAAGCCATTGACTACCAAAGGGGCTTTCGAAGTAGTTGACCTCCGAAGGAGATTTTCAAGCCGTCGGAAAGGTTTTTTTTTTTGGAAGGAAAGTGGAAGTAAATTGAAATAGAAACTTAACAAGTACAAGAGGCAAAGGGCTTTTTAAAGTCCTAATTGTGAGGTTGTTCTACAAAAGGCTCTCGAACATCCAAGGCCATTAAGGGCAAGGCATAATCGCACTATGATTACAAGGTAAGTTTTTTCCATTAACGGCTGCACTTGCACCATGGATTCAGATGTTAATACACATCATACATTGGATTTTGAGCAGTGTCCTGTTCGGCCTATAGTTACTCTTTAGTAGGATTTTGAGCAGTGTCCTGTTCGGCCTATAGTTACTCTTTAGTAGGATACTCTCATGGAGAATACCCACACAACACCTGGCACGGACGACCAGATTGAATTGCTCGACATTCAAGAATTTAGAGCACTGTAATCACGCACGATTGACTGCTGCAGCTTACGGGAGCTTCTACAGTGCAGAGTGTTTAGTTTGGCTATCCTTGTTTTGAAGGAGTTTACGATGCAGATTTCTACATTTGGCCTTCCTCGAGTTTTTTACAGCTTAGTCACCTAGCCACCTTGGGTTACAGGTTTATGCTTTGACAGGCTTCCGGTCATACTGATGACGGTTCCTGGGCTTCTCCATTTTCTCCATACAGTTTGACTACAGACACCACAAATCCTATTGGGCAAGACAATTGTAGGTCTATTGGCACTTCTTTCACGATGTTTTCACACTCAGTTCGGGACCTTCACGCAGTATCTTCACCTTGTATCGACGGAGTACAACAGTTTGCTACACAGCTCGTGACGACACTCTACCATGGAGATTTCTTAGCGATCGTGACACCCCAGACTGCTGTTACACTCGCGGAGTCCGCCGGAGTATTGCCTTTTTGTGGACAATGTAGCAAACATCTTCATCATTTGCCTCATATTTTCGGCTTCATGCGGTTTGTTCAGCATCCGAAGCTGAGAGGGGGTGTTAGACTTACACCACTCTGCTGCTTCACAGGTCTAGGGCATACATGTACGGCTAGTGTGCCTCCGGGCTGGCCACCCTTTGCATATGCATTTAGACTGCACTGTCCGGCCGCCCACTTCTGGGCCAGCCGACCACCTTGTCCGGGTGACCTCATATATATTTCTTTTCTTGTTGGGTCGTGGGGGATTTTATCTGGCGTTTGCCCTACCTTCCCTTGGGCACCTGTTTATGGGGCCAGGGGGTACCCACTTGGATCATTTGGTGTGTTGTGTATTGGGTGTTTCTGCTCTGGTAGTCATGGGGGGCTGATCACCCCCTCTTCACCATATCGTGCATTTTTTGTCTACTCTCTCTCTCTCTCTCTCTCTCTCTCTCTCTCTCTCTCTCTCTCTCTCTCTCACGCTTTTGCACACGCGCATTCTCATAATGTCTTGACAGGTGAATTTGTATGTATATTCATTATATAATTACAGGTACATACATATAGAACGAAACCTGTATTTCGCTTTCTTTGAGCTCTGAAACGAAACGTTTCAAAAACCTCGAAACTCCGAAACGCCCGAAACCCTGAAACGTTTCATGTCACTCTGCTGCAGCAGCAGCAGTACAAATGCTCATACAATGAATGGATGTTGAGATAAGGATGCTAATGGGTACTTATGCTGTGGTACTTGACGACGACGACGACGATGGTGTCGACGACGACAACGATGTCAAGGCTGAAATCTGAAAACGCTGGGTACTTCTGCTAGAGATCTGCAACTGCGGCGAGGATCTGCAACCGCCAATGCATGCAAAAACGCGAGCTAATCTGGGCTGAATCTGCAAAGTGCTGGCTGCTTTGGGATGAAACAAAAAACGCTAGGTTGATCAGGGTGTTGATGGTCGATGCGGTGAGGTTCTGCAACCGGTACGGCGAGGTTCAGGGCTGATCTGAAAACGCTGGTCTTCTACTGTTGAAAACGCTTGGCTGGGTCTGAGAAAACGCTAGAGATCCTGAGGTGTTGCCGGTTGGGTGCTTGCCTCCTTGTGTCCCTGGTTCTTGTGCTTCTACTGAGCGCCTTGGGTTTCCTTTATAGTTCCTTCAACCATTTTCCCTACCCGCATTCCAACAAGGGTAAATGAAAAGTCACTTATTAATAAATGACCTATAAGAAATGGTTCACGCGGTAAAATGCCTGCATGATGAAATGTTGTCCCGTGCAAGAGAGGGTATGCACGTGTGACTGGCTTGGGCATGCACGTCCTGCTAGAGGTTACAAAGGTGCCAGGCTGAGTCCTAAGCTACTAGATCATGCTAGACTGTGGAGAACATGTCCACGTAGTGCAAGTGAAGTGCACATGTGACACATGACTTAGAGTGTCAGACCGCAAATAAGCTCCCAACACCTCTCTCTATCATTGCTCCCCTCTTGAGAGATGATCTCTGTGGCGGGCTGAAGTGAAGGCATGCCATCATGTATCACAATCATCTTGCTGGCTGAAGCCAACTCAAAACGAAGTCTTGGGTCCGTAATGGGGGACCAAGCAGTAGCACCCCAAGTGATTGTCGGGCGGAAAAAAGCGCAGACATTAGTCGCAAGATCCGAAGCCACACCTACTGTGCCATGGGACAATCCCACAGACAATGTCGTTGCATCTCAAGTGAATGGCCACAAGCTGCACATGTTGCCGATAGGCCACTATGTACTAGCCAACTCCCAACTGCAGTAGCTCTGTGTGCCACTAACCATTGAAACAAGGTCACTCTCCTCGGTTGTCGACTGTCCCACAACCGCTTCCAAAATCTTGCCAAAAACTCTGTCGTGAGACCCTCCTCCTCCCAGTGGGTAAGTGTGAGATCC
Organism: Adiantum capillus-veneris; assembly: GCF_014529385.1. Classification (NCBI taxonomy): domain Eukaryota; kingdom Viridiplantae; phylum Streptophyta; class Polypodiopsida; order Polypodiales; family Pteridaceae; genus Adiantum; species Adiantum capillus-veneris. The sequence goes on along the minus strand of NC_140939.1, from coordinate 164,812,085 downwards.
TCAAGTCAAGAGTGTACCTCTTGAGATCCAAGGTATGAGAAAACCTTAGATTTTCAAGTGATGAACATGGATAGAGCATATGTGGTGTTGAGTTGGTAGTGGTGCCATGGGTTAGGTTCATCACTACTTCATAGCTATGAACATAATAGTATTATATTTGAATCCAATGGTATGCATGTGCTATTGTTGGGGAAAAAAGATGTTCCTCCCTCACCACTCATTTGTACAGCCGAGCTTATGAATCTCTCTTCCAATGATGAAATAGAAAAGCTCTTTCTATGTTACTCTTTGTGTCATTTGTTATCAAATGTTGATACTGACTTTTCTATGTCTGAGAATCCCTCAACGCCACATCCTTTCTTTCACCTCCTCCCCTCTCTATTTCTTAGCCATCACAACATGCAAATGTTGCCCATAAACTGAAGGAACTTTTAACGGAATACAATGATATTTTTGCACAAGATTTATGACCTGGTTTACAATGGACACGTTTTGTGCAACACGATATAGATATGGTTGCTGGTTGTAAGCTTGTTAGCAAACCGTCTTACAGAATGAGTCATTCTTAGGCTATTGAGGTGGGACGTCAACTTGCTAACTACCTTAGTTTTGGGGTTATTCGACCTAGTTCTTCTTCATGGCTTTTCCCATTATGTTGTAGTATGCACATGTGCGTCGACTATCGTGGTCTTAGCGGGGTTACTATTAAGAGGAAGTATTCGTTTAAGGGTAGACGAGTTTGATAAACTCACACATGCCCACATTTTTACGAAAATAAAATTGCGGTTCGAGTATCATCAAGTAAGAATTAGACTTGTTGATATTCCTAAAGCTGCTTTTCGAAAAAGGCTTGAACATTATGAGTTTTTGGTTATGCCTTTTGGTTTAATCAAATCTCAAAGAGAAATTAGCGACTTCATTCAATCCAAGCAATCTGTGACAAAGGAGTGGAGTGGCTCCCCTCTTGTGCTGTCTGCACCGCACCAGATTCAACAAGCCGATTCATCAATAACTTTTGGAATGGACACCTCTAATAATCCAAAAGCTTGCTGAGCTCGCTGCTGCTGCACGCTCCCTCCCCCCCCTCCCCCTGCTGTTGCGCCATCCCTGCCCCTCACCCCCCCTCCCTCTCGCCCTCGCGCTGCCTCCAGTCCCCCGCACCCTCGCGTTGCCCCCATTGCCCTCGCGCTGCCTCCCTAGCCCAGCCCTGCCCGCCACCATTCCCCTCTGCTGCCCGCTGCCCTCGCCCCCCCTAGCTGCCCCAAGCCCGCCCGCCACCCCCCCATTCCCTGGCCGTTTCTCCCTCCCCCGCGCAGCCTTTTAAACTTTCGCTTACAGCTTTATCCGTTCCCCCCCCTCTTGTCCTCTTCGCTTCCGAAGGTCTTCTGCACCTGGCTTTGCAGCACTTCTTCTTCGGACAAGTGCTTGGCGTACTCGTTTGCAGATTTTCTTCACCGCCCGCTTCTTCGACCCAGCAGTAGACACGGATGGAGGCTCCAGCTCCGCCACAGAGGGACTCGCCTGAAGCCCCCTCGCCCGACCCCATTGAGCCCACCATTCGACTTGCTCTTTCGCCAACAGAGCAAGTGAGCCTTGCCGCAGAGGTAGAACGCTTGCAGGCGACTTCTGTCATCTGCAAGGTTCTCGGCACCCGTCCTAGCAGAGGAGAGCTGCGAGACCTTCTCCAGGCCCGCCTTCTCGCAGAGGTGGGCAAGATCTTGGATGTCCAGATTCTCGGACGGGGGTACTACCAGATTGAGTTCGAGACTTCCGAGATGGCCTCCAAGGTCATAGCTATGAGTCCACTGGCCATCCGAGCATCACGCGCCCACTTTCGACAGTGGAGACATGGTTTTGACCCGACTTCGGATGTGCTAGTAGAGGAGGTAGACATCCCCATCTCAGTCTGCTTTCCGGGTTTACGGAGGGAGTACCTTCCACTTCTCTCCAGGATTGGCTCCGCCATCGGGATTGTCCTGGAGACACCTCGTACGGCAGCATCAGTAGCTGCCAAGGCGGCTGGCATCCCTTCAGTTCGAGTTTTGGTCAGAGATACCCACACGCTCCCGAAGGTTATCCTTCTGCCTCGGGTGAGTGGGGGTTGGTTTAGACAGAGTGTGGAGTACTCGGGTCTCCCGAACCAGTGCTTCATTTGCAGACACCCCCCAGCTCCTCCTCCCCCTCCTCTTGCTTCAGTACCACAATCGACTTAGGAGACTGGTCCCTCGCCGGCGGCTAGGAGATCTCTTGGCAGCGCCTTTGCCACGAGTCGCCTAGCGAGAGAGGGTCAGCCATTCTTGCGGCCCCCTCTGCAGATTCAGACATCTTCCCTTGCAGCTATCCCTCGTGGTCTGACGAGCATTGACCTCAGACGCCGCTGGGATTTCTTCGATTACGGGTTCACTCGCTTTCTTGGCGATTCCGCAACAGACCACGAGGCAGCCTGCTTCAGGGTCCACGCTCTGTTCCTCGCCGCTAGGGGGACAGAGGCCTTGGACTCAACAGTTGGTTTCTCCTTCCCCCTCTGTGGTAGGACCGAGACAGAGTGGTCCCTCGACTCAGTGGTGGGATGGTTGCATACACAGGTTCTCGAGTTCTCTCACCACATGGGAGAACTTGGCGTTACAGATTTGCTGCAGACTTTGTGGCCACTGGCCAAGTTTACGGTGACACCCTCAGACTCAGCAGGATGTAGGCACATTGTGGTGTACTTTTTTGCTGATACGCAGTGTTTGCCTTGCTATGTATACATTCATGAGGACTCTTGGATAGAGGAGGTTGCTTTATGCACGGCTCGCTTTGCTTGGGCTTGGACCAGGCACTCACTGCAGTCTCGCCTATCTAGAGGACGCTCGGATGCGGATTACTCCCCATCCAAGCCTGCCTCGAAGATAGCCCGTCTTGCTGCTGTGGCAGCATCTGTTCTCTCTCGCTCCCCATGAGGATCGTCTCGTGGAACGTGCAGGGACTAGGTGGGCCCCAGTTTCAGCGACAGCGGGGCCGATTGCATCAGGAGCTTCAGCATTGCCTTGTGGGAGGAGAGATTGACCTCCTTATGCTTCAGGAGCACCATTTGTCTGAGAGCCGCATTCGGCGATGTGGTCAGATTTTTCGTGGACGCTATGATACCTTTTGGTCAGCTACTTTTGGACCTAGAGGCATCCAGGGTGGGGTATGTATGACTATTGCGGACTCATTGCAGCAGGCCATTGTGGGCAGAGGGATTATTGTGCCAGGCAGGGCTCAGTGGATTACTATGCAGGTTCAAGGTGGCCTTGTGGGCTTCCTGAACATCGATGCGCCCAATGTGGCGAGTGCTCGTGCAGAGTTTTGGTCACAGATTGTTGAGTCTTTGCCACAGGTTGACCATTGGTGTGTAGGGGGGGACTTCAACATGTTGGAGGACCCTTCTGACAGGATCGGAGGCAGCCATGCTACTGTGCATGGAGTCGAGTTAGCAGCTTGGGAGAGGTTGTGTATGACTTTGAGGGTCTCGGATACATGGCAGCAGTCTGGCTTTGTGAGGCCTCCAGAGAGTCTTGCCTTCTCTAGATCGGACCTCAGAGTGGGAGGAGTGCATCTATCGCGCATAGATCGCTTCTACACTAGTGACCACTTCAGTGACTTGGGGGGATCAGTGGGCATCTTGGCAGGGACATCCTTCTCGGACCATGCACTAGTGATCCTCACAGTGGCAGACAGGCAGAGGAGTGGGAGCACGATGCTTCGCATCCCAGAGCGGGTCTTGTTGGACTCAGCACTCAGAGAGAGCGTAGAGGCTCTCTGGACAGAGGGCATGGACAGCCAGGCTCCACCTGCAGACAGAGTCGAATTAGGCCTAGCTCAGCTTAGCCACTTTTCTCTCCAGGAGTCTCTGGCTCGACGGGCTGCAGCGAGAGAGGAGGAGCAGCGTCTCAGATGAGGCATTGCTTCACTACAGAGGATGCAGGAGCAGCATCCAGACAGTCCATGGTTGGAGGAGCAGTTACAGTAGGCTCGACAAGAGCTTGCTTGCACAGAGGAGAGGCGCCATGAGTTTGCCTTTCACCGACAGGCATCTCAGTGGTCTCAGGTGGGTGACAGAGTGACAGGTGCTTTTTTTGAGACAGTGGGACCTCCGCACTCGCATGCCAAGGTCAATCAGTTGAGGAGACCCGATGGGTCATTTGTTTGTGAGCCCGAGGATATGCGTGCAGTTGCTACTGACTTTTACCGTGAGTTACTGTCGGCTGAGCCCCAGTCAGAGAGACAGGATACATGTAGGGAGCAGGTTTGGGCACAGATGCCTTGTCTTGTGACTGAGGAGATGTGCCAGAGGCTAGAGATACCTCTTCAGCTTGAGGAGCTGCACACGGCTCTTAGGGCCCTCCCTCGTGGTAGCTGTCTAGGTGAGGATGGACTGACTCCCAGCTTTTTCTTGGAGTACTGGGACCTGCTTGGCCCAGATCTTTGTAGTGCCTTTCAGTACATTCTGCACACAGGAGTCATGCCGGATAGCATGAGTGAGGGCCTGATTTACCTCATTCCAAAGGAGGGTGGCTCCTTGGATGAGATTCGACAGTGGCGTCCCATCACCATCCTCAACTCAGCCTACAAAATTCTTGCCAAGGCTCTGAGTTTGAGGATTCAGCCACTTTTGGAGAGCCTTATACATGGGACTCAAACAGGTTTTGTCAAGGAACGCAGTATCCTTGACAACATCTTCACTTTCTGGGAGGCTTCTGCCCTGGCACGACTCCGTGGGGAGTACCCACACACTCTTGTATTCATCTATTTTCCATGTAAGTTGCTTACGTAAATAAACGCTAGCATAGCCGGGTACGGCCTAGTGGAAACCTGCATGAGCTCTCCATTATAAATAGGAGAGGATAGCTGGGTGGAAGTGAGAGGTTCCTACCCTCTGGTCTCATATTACTGTGTGTATTTTCTATGCGTGACATATGAATCATATGACAATGATGTAATTTTTCTAATCTCGTAGGCCTATTAGACCTTGTGCAGATATAAAATAAAAATTTTGTTCATCTTTGTGTGTGTGTGAGTGAGAAATAACATGATTGATTGGGGTCCCTCCTATTTGACAACATTGAATGAGGATAAAAGAGATTCCAGGAAGGCTCTTGTTTCTGTCAATGGCATCGTTAATGTATGGTGTTTGGTACAGGAGGAGGAAGAGGAGCAAGTAGAGCAAGAGGATGGTCAACAGGAGAAGGGTGGGTTAAGTGAGTCTGGTTTGGAGCTAAAGAAACTACTTGGTAAAAGCGCTGGTTTAGATGATTCAGCAGATGAAGAATCTTCAGATGATGATGTAAGAAGCACTTTCAATTTACATGCATGCATTTTACTTGTTTGACAGTTTACTTTCTCAATTGTGTGAGTTTGTATCTCAGAACGATTTAGACAATGAAGACAGCTCCCCTGTTCTTGCACCGAAGCGTAATGAGGGCCCAAAGGAAGAGCCTCTAGAATCTACTCCAATGAAATCGAGCAGTGCAACACCTGGACGAACAACTCCTGCAAACAATGCTGTCTCCAAGGGAAAACGAAAGGCTGGCACTGATGATTCAAAGCCAAGTCCATCAGCAAGTTCCAAAAAGGTCAAAACAGAATCTCAAGAGGTTTGTTTCCCAACATTGTCAAAAATCTGCTTTTATCTTCCTTCGTCATGTGTGTTACTTAGACATAGCACGAGAAAGTCCTCTCTGATTCAAGAAAAAGCTCCATCAAATTTGGAACAAACAAGAACTTGCTCTCTCAATCTGTAACAATCTCAAGCTGATTGTCAACACACATCGTCATGAGATGAAGGGGGCATGGTGATGGCTCAAAACACACCTATAGAGCTTGGTTCAATGATGAGGTTTATGCCCAAAACCTTGTTGAGGGTCTAAGATGAACTGTAAAGTGGCTTAACATAATCCACCTGCAACTTGCAAAACAAGAGATTGACCTTTGAGCTCTTTTTTTTTCTTCTAAACACATTTTTATGGTGAGAACTACCCATTCAAAATTTGAAGGGTTTTTGTGACATTTACAGACAACCAACAACACAACAGAAACAAGGACGAAGTCACCTCCAAGGCCAAATGGTGGGCCATCTCGATCAAAAGGAAATGCACAGGGTACTGGAGCTGTGACAGAGGACGATGTGAAGGCTGTGCTCAAGCAAGGACCTATCAAAAGTCACGATCTTGTGAACAAATTTAAAAGTCGACTAGCGACTCGAGAGGTATCTCTTTATTTACTTCCTTCCTTGTACTTCATCTTGTCCTGCCCTTGCACGGTCCTATTGATTTCTGTTAACTGAACAGGATAAATCAGCTTTTGCCGCTGTGCTTAAGAACATCTCAAGAATTCACAAGACAGATGCTGGGAACTTTATTGTGCTACGTGAGAAGTGAATGGCACCAGCAACGGCTGGCTGTACACAGGCAATTGCAAGTGAAAGATAGAGCTTGACATTGTATCTAATCTAGTGGGTGTAATGAGAGGATGTTGGCAAGCCTGCATGCTTGTACCCTAAGGTAGAGTCCAGACTCCACTGGCACACTGCATCAATGGATCACATGACATCGATGACTTCCAGTTTTGTACAATCATTCTGTCCATGGCACAAGTAGACATGGATATTGTGTATATTGACTTGTCTCATAGGTAAAATTTAAACGACGTAACATAGTATAACATAAAAATTCCCTTGCGTTTTGGGATAAATGTTTATTGCACTTAATAAGCTTGTGATCGCTTTCTTTAGAGCCATTGAGCTTAAACACTTTGAAACCAACTTCTTATGGGGGTATTGAAATTGATGTTGTCTTTGCTTGTGGTAAGTCTCCAAAATAGATGCTCTGCTGACTTTAACCGAGAACAATCAGGTCTTTGAATGAAACCTATGTGGAGGATATCATAGATCGCTGTAATAATCTTCCCTAAAGTGATATGGCATAAGATAAAATCAGTGAAGCCTCACCTTTGGACAAAGAGACAATGAAAAGAGAGCAGACTTTAAGGGTGTTTCCATACTGGCCTTGAAGATATGTTTTAATGATAGGAGTTTGTCTATCAAGGTCTTTGGTTGGGGGGCAACAGATCAACACTGTCCATCTACTTGTTGTGGAATCCATGCCAGCAGTCATCAGATGCGTGCCAAGTCAGCTTCATGGAATGTCTGAACCCAGCGCAGAAGCATGCAGCGAATCATTGCAGTCCAACGTAGTTTTTTTGGAATGTGTTGTGTTGTTGACAACTCAATGAAACTTTTCACAAACTGTCAAGGTCGGGAGCCGGGGGGCGTGCAGTTGTCCATCTCCACGACTTTCCCTCACAAAAATCAATGCTGCAGCTGTCAGATTTGCACCACATCAGCATGCAGAATCCAGAGGTTGCTCCTTCAATCAGGTGCTCCCAGGTCACCAGCTGGAATGGGGTTGAGGTGGGGACATCTCAGCAGTCGCAATACTGTCACACTGCATTTGTTCTCGCCAAACTCTTGCAGTTTCTCGTCAGTGCGCACTGCATCTCTTGCAGATTTTCGCATCGGATGGCCCCCCTCCTCCCAACACTTGATGGCCTGGAAAGCATTGCTAGTGTCCTTTCCCATGAATAATGGCTCCCATCACTCTTAACGAATCCAATGATTATAGATCAGTTGCGAGAATACAGCATGCATACGTCCTCATTGTCGCTTGCCCCATTACCCTAGACCATGATGAAATCTGAAGTCTTGTGACAGTTCGTATGTGCTCCACTCCCTTGAACCATGATGGCCGGAAAAGGACACTTAACGTCCTTTCCCATATGCTCGCCACCCTGGCTCCCATCGGTCGCCACAGTGGCTTCCATGCTTTATGGGGAAAGGACATTTAGTGTCCTTTCCCTACACCATCAGCCACCACCTCATCATGTAAACAGGACTGTCCTGCTTGTCATCCTTCCCGCCAGTCGCCACAGTGGCTTCCATGTTTTATGGGGAAAGGACACTTAGTGTCCTTTCCCTACACCATCAACCGCCAGCTCATCATGTAAACAGGACTGCCCTGCTTGTCATCCTTCAACTAAGGGTGCAACGAAGTCTCCGTACGGCGTACAAATGCTTGTACCTTATGGTCATATGGTATATCGTCGTACGGAAAGTATGGACACAAGCTTGTAATTCTTTTGAAATTTGAAAAAAAGGCCGATGTGGATTGTATGTGGCCGTTTTGGGCGTCTGTTAGAGACTCTTGGAGAGTTCAAAATGAGGCTACTCTCTCTCTCTCTCTCTCTCTCTCTCTCTCTCTCTCTAGTTTCAAATTTTCAAAATCAAACCCCCCCCTCCCCCCCCCCCCAATTAAGAAAATTCAAGAGGCTACAAAAAAACACTCTTCCTCTCTTCTTGCCTCAAGTCATTGCATTCTCAAGTGAAGCTTCAACTCTGAAGCTTCATCCGCGTCCCCATCATCCATGAGCACTCTCAAGCTCTCTCAGGGGTTGTCATGTCTCTCTAGCGATCACTTACTCTAGCTCAAGCTCTTCCAAACCCTCTCAAGCCAGCACCTTAACCACTCTCAAGCTCTTTCAAGTCTTGACTCTTAAGCCATAACCTTCTCTACCTTCAACTTCTCTAAAGCTCATGGTTTACCTTTGCTCAAGTTCTCAACTCTCAAGCTCAAAGCCATGGTAAAGGAAAGTAGCTACACATGGGATGCTCATACAATTCATGTCATGCCATGCCAAGTGACGCTTAAGTGTTTTGGTTAGGCTTGTCGCAGTTGTGGCAAGACGCAATCAAGTGGTCTGACTTGGTTTGAGGACCATCTTGCCCAATTGCCTTGCCAAATCTCTCCATGCCCTTATGTTCCACCAAATGTCAAAGAAGCGATGCTTGAGAGCATTCATAACAATCCAAAGCGCAAGGGGATGGTTGGTAAGGATGGCAAGCCCAAATGAGTTTCTTGAGAACCTAAAGAAGTTGCAGCAAGGGGCTCTCCTATGGCCTCCACCGCAACCCATCTCTCTTTCACTTTCGCTTCCGCTTCGGAATCCTCCAAAAGAAGCCCTCACATGAAGCAAGCGCAACCCAAGCCACTGGCGCAAAGATTACAATCAAGTCCCACATCAAAAAATTGCAAGAGGAGGCCGAGGAAGAGATTGCCCGCACAATAATCCATTTAAATTTTGCATATGGAGTGCTCAAGACGGAGCAATGGAAGAAGGCGATAGTCGCCATAGCAAAGCCGGGCTATGAAGAAGGATGGACTAGCCTCTCCTATCATGACATACACACAAACTTGCATTGGTAGGCAACTTGAGCCATTCGGGCCGGGTGGGCCAAATATGGATGTAGTATCTTCTCTGATGGATGAAGTGATAGGAGGAAAAGAGGTATCATTAACATACTTGTCTCGTCTTGAGCCGTTCGAGGCAGGGGCGGCCAATATATGGATGTAGTATCCGTTCCGAGGATAGAGTGATAGGAGGAAGAGAGATATCATCAACATACATGTCTCTTCTCATCTTGCGGGCCGTTGATTTGGCAAGGTGAACAAGATAACCTCCGGAGACCTCACATATCATAGTTTGTGCGGGCTGTTGATTTGGCAAGGTGAACAAGATAACCTCCGGAGACCTCACATATCCGTCAAGCCATATTGGAGATGTGTGCCATGTTTTCAATTTATAGCATATGCTTTGGTCTCAAATCTCTTCTACTATCTAGTATCTACTAATGACTATTAACAATAAAAATGCTTTCTATGATGATTCATAAAGTCTTTACTTATGTATGTTTTACATTTTGACCATGTAGGTTAGGCCGGAGAATGTCGTTCAATTGGTAACAAACAACGCCTCAAATTGTGCATCTATGGGATGCAGGGTTGATGAAGATTTATGGACTTCATGTGTAAGTCATTGTCTTAGTTTTCTCATGGACATAGGAAAAGAGGGATCGGTCGAAGAGGTGGTTTCAAAGGCCACTTCCATTTTCACTTTCTTTATCACCAAGCACAAGGCACTTACTATGTTTCGGGAACATAGCACATTCGAGCTCAAGAAACCCTCATCTAGCCAATTTGCATAACTATGGCTTCTCATGGAGAGACTATACGATGTGAAGTTGCCTCTTTGCCAAACGGTGGTCTTTACAATGTGGAATGAATAGGATGAGTCTTCATTCAAACTAGCAAAGGAAATGCAAAGGCTATGCTTCAATGAAGACTTTTGGGAGAGGATTAAGGAATCATGCCTTTGTATTGAGTTCTCTGCATGACAGAGACATGGAACCCTTGGTCTTCTTGTGCACTTCATGAGGGAGGCCTTCAAGGAGATGAAGGAATGCACTCTTCTTGAAGCACATGAGAAGCCAACACAATTGAAAGGTGGGACATGAATGCAAAGACCTATTCATGGTCTCACTACATTGCTTCATCTGGCATACAACTCTCTCGATCTCTTCATTGGTCCAATGTTGCACACTGATCGGGATTCTTTCTTGCCAAATGCATTGCAAGAGGAGGAGCATGGAAATTTTCTTGAGGAGCTTATTGCCTACAATGATGGGCATGGCGGACTTGCATTTGATTCTCTTTCAACTTGGAAGAGAGAGTACCTTGTAGAGCTTCTCTTTTGATGGGATTCATTTGGCTATGGTCATTGCACAATTCAAAAGATGGCTATGAGGTTGCTTGTACAAGATTTCTCTTCTAGGGCATGTGAAAGGAATTAGAGTGCCTTCTCCCTCATCCATACAAAAAAATGCAAACGCTTGAGCATGGGGTACTAAAGAAGCTTGTGTATTGTTGCAAAAACATGCACAAGATATGAGCATTGCACAAGCGTGATCATGCTAGACAAGTAATTTAAATAGAATATAATCACATAAAGGTTGGGACAGAAGCCTAATGAACCTTTAAGCATTATGATTTATGATTTATCATTTGTGTGAATTGTGATTGTAGGTAAATGTGGACAAGTTCAAGCTCACCGGCTCCACACTTCAAGTGTGAATTGTTCGGTGGACGAAGAGGGGGAGCTGATTTATGTAGAGCTAGATCAAGCACTTGATGAGATTGAATGTTGAGTCTCTTGCACTCGTTAGCTCATGGGAGAGGAAGGGGAGCAAGAGCTAGCACTACTTACAGAGGCCTTGGGCGTGGCAGAGGATGGCACGGATCCTCAAGCTCATTGACGACTTATGAGCTTGATGATGATGATATAGAGTCTTTAGAGGAGAAGGAGGATCTCAAGGAGCCTGCATATGAGAGTGAGGGAAATATCATTAGTGAGGGTGAGTTTCCTAGCAGGTGGAACACAGATGCCTCAAAATGATTCCTCCAGTCCTCATCTCTCTTTTTAATTCTTGATTAGATTTTAGTATCTCTCTCTCTCTCTCTCTCTCTCTCTCTCTCTCTCTCTCTCTCCTCTTGCAGTCACGTACACACCTATCGTGTAACGTGCATCATCTTATGTATTGTTTTTGTATATTTCCATATATTTATGGAAATATACTTATGTTTACCTCTCTACTCATAAATATATTTCCATATATTTATGGAAATATATTTATGTTTACCTCTCTACTCATATACTTGTTGATTTGGAAACGTTTTGATGGTTTCTACGAATTAAAAAAAAAAACATCGTATTTATCCAAACCGTATGATATAAATTGCAATACACCTTGTTTCTTTGTACTAAATTGTACCATACTTTATCGGGGCTGACCATATTGTGACAACCTTGTCAGGGTGTCAGACTCGCTCAACTCGCCCCCTCCCAAGGATGCTTGACATCAAGCAATGGTCCCCTATTGACCATTCCCTCTGTAAATAGTGCTCCCCCAATTGGCTCCTAGCCTCCGCAGGTCGCCAAGGGGTCACACAAATTATTCCCTACACCTCACGAGGGGGAATCTCTTAAGATTCTGGGTAATACAATAAAGAACCTGCCAGTAGATGAGTAATATTATCTATATGGTATAATATTAAATCCATACAAATTATATATATATATATATATATATATATATATATATATATATATATAAACAAGAAATGTACATTTATAATATGTCTAACATGCTAAAAAATCACTGTTTTGTGATATTTTCCTGTGTCTTGTTTCAAGTAAATTTTTGTGTATGGCCATGTCCTTATTATGGTACATCCTTTATCTAAATGCATGAAACCACTTCTAAAACTAGTGTAGTTAATTGTATGCAATACACTAATAGGATTTTCAAAGTTGTCTTACTTGCCATTGAATGAGATATGACTATATAACACACTGCTTACAAAGTTCAGGTTGAGAACTTGTTGAAAGCATAAGAATGAAGGTGGAACCCATAATCTAAATAGAAGCCAAGTTTTTTTAGCCCAAAATAAATATAATGCATCTCTTGAAACTACGCAAGAAATAAATTGTTAAAGAAGACATAAAAAGTATCTCCTTACCAATCTAGCGTTATCAGACTCTCTCTCTCTAGCCTCAATCGAAGAGCACGACGCCCTCTACGCATTGATGTAAAGACAAAAAAATTAATAGTTATGGAAGGCATTTCTACACACGAGGTCCTCTACGCATTGATGTAAAGACATAAATTTTAATAGTTATGGAAGACGTTTCTGTAGCAGCATTTCTCAAGTGATCAGATTCAAGAAAGTTGACTCTCATGTCTTCTGGCACTCACAAGGGTTCTTCTTCTTCAATAAGATCCACAACCATTGTGGAAAATGATCCAAAATCTCCGACGTGTGGAGATAACAACACAACCACTCAACCAACGACATTGAAAATGATGACCATGGCATACTTAGTATCATTGCAAGAGACCGTAAACAAACAAGGCGAAGACTTACAGGCACTTGCAATGGAGAATGGCACACTAAGGGTACTTGTGGTTGAGAATGAGAATCTCAAGAGGACACTTGAGATGCAAACAACACGTTTGATGCAACTTGAAGAGGAAGTCAAGGCATGTAAACCCTCTCTTGTGGATTTGAATGCTTTGAAGGAGCGCATGAGCAAAGTAGAGCATGACCATGTATTGAAAGATGAGAAATTTGACACCATGAGTCGGGATGTATGCGACATGAAAAATGTATGCACAAACAAGTTCTTCATCATGATTCCCCCTTTTATGGTTGCATGGATAGAGATCAACCATTTTGTGATTTAGAAGAGGACATTGCTTATTTCAAACGCGAAGGTGATGTTATTGTATATGCGGATATGAATGCTCGCACAAAAACATTGCAACATGATACTCAACAATTTAATATGCTATACATTTTAAGGGAGTTGGAGGAAGTTCACTTGTATGATCGTACTTCAATGGATGAGAAAGAGCTGGATCACTATGGAAAGCTACTTCTAGACAAGTGTAATAGCACAGGTATGCTCATTGCCAATGGTGTATCTTTGTGGAGTGGAACCAATGGATTTATATGTAGAAAACATAATGGGGATAGTGCGATTGACTATATGCTACTCTCCGAAGCCATCTTGTATTGCATAAAGAGTTTTATGTTTGGCCAATGAACCCCAGAATCAGACCATCGAACCTTATGTATTGACCTTGCATGTGGAGAAGCAACTAAGCATGATAATCTCAGCCAAAGGGAGGATAAATGATCAATATCTATGGATTTCAAATGGATACCAATATACATTTAAATGGTTGAGAAAAAATTATGGATGACAAAGCTTCAATATGACGCACCATTGGAAACTAAATGGGAAGCTTTCAAAAAAGTGCCGAAGAATGCTTTGCCATAAAGCACCTCCATGGTATCAACAAAGATAGATCACTCAAAAAGTGGTTTGATAAAGAATGTCAAGATGCTTGGAAGTCCTTGATAAAGCTTGTCCATGTAACTATGGACAAAGACAACTATCAAAGTCATTTGCATACATACAAGACATTGATTCAAAAGAAAAGAAGAAGATGTGAAGTAAAGCAACAACTTTTTCAAGTCCAGGAAAAGACACATGCATGTGGAAGATTTTGAAGAAACTTGAGGGAAAAACGGGTTGAGAATTTTGGTAACTTGAGTCTTGTGGATAGGTACACACATTGTAGGCAATTATATGAGCAACCAAATGCTGAAAAAATTCTATGGTTCACTCTCATGTCTGCCCTCTTTTTTTACTATTGAGGATGTATGCGGGGGGCTTGAAAAGTTGGCCACTCGCAAAGTGGAAAATCTTCAAGGTATTAAGCCGGAGATGATCAAATGGACGAGAGATTTTATCCCTGAGTGGATGTGTGATATGTTCAACTTTGCACTTTAACATGGTATGCCTTATGATTGGAGTACTAATTGGGTTAAGCCCCTTTGTATAAAGGAGGGGATGTAAAGAATGTAAACAACTACCGGACGATAATGATTGGGTATCACATGGAAAAGTTGTTTGTGTGCATAATGGAGATAAAATTGAGTAATTGGACTGAAGAGAATGACAAGCGTGTAAAAGGACAAGTGAGTTTTCGTCAATGCCATAGCACCATTGATCATCTTGTCACTCTTCGTATTCTCATGGAGGAAAGTCAGTTGAAAGGCAAGCGATTGTATTGTTGTTTTGTGGACTTTAAGAAAGCTTTTGATATGATTCCATGTAACAATTTGTGGAGAAGGATGGAAGAACTCCAAGTGCCAAGTGAGTTTATGCTTGCAGTTTCTCGAATCTATAAGAAGGTGATGTGTCGTTTGTGTATGGGAAGAGAAATTTCAGAAATTTTTGTAAGCACTATTGGGGTTAAACGAGGATGTCCGCTATCACCAGCTCTCTTTGGTCTATGCGTCGATCAATTGGAACAAATGGTACTTGACTTTATGCAAGAAAAAGGCATTGAAGAGGTCACTATTTGCAATACGGTAATCATGCTTTTGTTGTATGCGGATGATGTAGTGCTTCTAGCATACACTTTAGAAGATGCACAAAAGCTTATGGTTGCCCTTGATAACTTTTGCTTGTATAGTGGACTGATTGTGAATGAATCCAAAACAAAGGTTATGCTTGTGAAAACCAACCATAAGGAGAGACCATGCATTGTGTACAACAATGAGAAACTTGAAGTTGTTGAGAGCCTTAAGTACCTTGGCCTTGAGGTTCCATCCAATCACAAGTGGCATGAATGTGCTATGGGTCGTTTGGAAGCGGGAAAGAGAGCATATTATGCGTTTGAGAACATGTGTAATGCAGGAAACATTAAGTGTTGGGTTCTCAAGAAGTACCTTTTTGATGCATTGGTGACACCGGTTCTTCTTTATGGAGTTGAAAAGTGGGACGGGAGCATCTCAAAGTCTACTTGGAAAGAGTTTGAGAATGTCCAAAAGTGTTTTCTTACAAACTTTCTCCAAGTTAAGACACAAACACCATATATGCTCCTACTTCTTGGGTCGGGATCTCTTTCAATTGAGGTTATGGACATGGAAAGGGTTCTGCGGTACATGATAAATATGTGTCAAAACCCCTCACATCGACTTCCTAGAATTGCATGGGAAGCAAGAAAAAAAGTTCAAAAGACATATAAAAGCAAGATCTTGAGTACGGGATGGATGCAAGACATAAAGAAGTGGTTTGGGAGATGGGATACATTACACTTGCTACATGATGCTTCAATTGACTCCCAAGTGAATGAAGCTTTTCTACAAGGCCAATATATTACGGCTTGGGAGAAATCCCGTGGGTTACGCTTCATACATTACACCACCCATATTGCTCCCAACTACAAAACCATGTTCTTTGTTGAAAGAGGAAATCATACTCGCACTTACATGCTTGAGCCTATCCCCTTGTCGACGATACGCACTATCGATTTAGCTCCCATTCCCTTTGATGCGAGACATGGCGCTGGGGCAATGGAGAAGAGTCAAATCGATTGTGCACATTATGCTCACTGCAAGTTTGAGAGTCTGAGTACCACACACTTTAGAGTGCTCATCTTTTGGTCACATCCGAACTTGCTTCTCTCACATTTTCAGCCATCACTTAGACCTACACACTTTCCTCTCCCAACCATAGTGTAGGCTCTCCATTGCAACTCTCATCACCACAATTTTGGAGCATCGAGAGTCACTCATTAGCCATACACATACTACATCACATGTAACTTTAGTCCCATATGTCATATTTGACCTACGAGGACGATAATAAAATCTATTTATCTCTCTCTCTCTCTCTCTCTCTCTCTCTCCATCCCCACTAATATTGCGGCTTGAAAACTCTTTCTCTTTCTCTCTCTCTCTCTCTCACAGACACACACACACACACACACACACACACACACACACACACACACATATTACAGCCGTGTAAGATACCCCAAATAGATAATAGAAATAGTGTCTTGATCCATAGCGTTTAGCCATCGTTAGAATAAAGAATTTTAGGACTTCCTAGTGGGATTCTTGCTTTTGTAGAACTTGGTAGTAAGTAAAGAAGGACCGTAGACTTTAAAGAATCTTAGGACTTTCTATGACTCTGTGTGGGATTCTTGATTTTGTAGAACTTGGTAGTAAGTAAAGAAGGACAATAGACTCAAATTGTATTATGGGGGCTAGTCTCCTTGTTATTATCTCACATATGCACAAAGATGGAACATATTTGTACCACTATCTCTCTATTTGTTGATCTATTTATATGTTTAGATATATCTATCTGACTATTTTTCCATCTGCCTATCGCACTGTTTGTTCTTATAACTAATTATAATATCTTTCTATCCATCCACCCATTGTATCCTTTTTATCAAATGAAATATATAGCCAGCTATCCACCGAACTATCTACCTAGTTGTACATCTATCTATCTATGTATCTAGAATCTATTCTATCTTGCCATCCCTCCTCATTTGTTTAATTATATATATTTTTCTCTTCATTCTTCTATCTACTCATCCATTTAATTAATTTTTTTACCTACTTACATCAATCTTTCTACATATCTACCTCTATTATCTACATGTGTCTATATCTATCCTTATATCGCCCCAATCTATCTATCGATAATACCAATGAAAAAATAGTACTTAGAGAGAAAACATGCATGTGCACGCACACACACATTTGTATGTGCTAGCTCCTCAAAACAAACACACACACACACACACACACACACACACACACACACACACACACACACACACTTGTGTGCACGATGATAAGGTTTTATCGGAGGGGGGGGGGGATATATATTTGTGACATCGTAGGAATGGGCCCTTGTACTGGACACTCAAATCAAATTCATTAATGTATTGGGGAATTAACCCGTCTCTCTTGATCTTCCTTACTCTAAGATCTTCCCTCCCCCCTCTCTTTCACTCGAAGCAGACGTGTGGTCCGCTTCAAATCGTGGTGGTGGTGATGAACTTCTCGCTTGCCATATAAGAATGAGGGGTGATGATGAACTTTGTAGCTTGCCATATAAGAATGAGGGGTGAGCCCCTTTGGAGCTCACTTAGTCCTTTTATGGGTTACATTTCTCTCTATGTGTTTATTGTTGCTACACAAGGAATGATGACTATCAACGTGACTAAGAACAAGGGAAGGAAAGTATGAGGGGGAACCGAATTCATCACAAGTAGTCTCGCTCTCCTATTTTGATTGTACATATTAAGGTTTTTATTTGGAAAAAAACATAAGAAGTAGTACCACTTATGGGGTACTGTATGTGTATGGTTGCACCCTTTCTTTGGAGAAAACCCCTCTAGGTAAGGACAAAAAATGTTTGTTTTTTGGATTGTCCGTGATAGGCCCAGATAAACATTGGATTACTCTTGCTGATTTCCTATACACCGAACCCCATGTGGGCATTTGTAAATTGTCACCCTATGTAAAGGCATGTAGTTGGGTATGATTCCTCACTTTGTGAGGGCGTTGCATATTCGATACTACAAGGATGGCTGACCAAATGTACCATGATCTTGTACTTAATAGGCTCCCCTTGCAAAGGAATCAATGGGTATTTTTTGACTTGGACTTCTCTAGTATGTGCCCACAATCTTTTTCTCATTTGTTTTGGTAGGAATCTCTGGAGATGCCTTTGTTTCAAGAATGCAAGAGCAAAGCTAAGAGTAAATCTACTTTGAATAGGAAATCACGCAGCCCACCACGTGTGCGTTTGTGGGTAAGATAGGACATTCCTAAAAGTCCTTGTAGACAATTGAGATCCGTTTTTGAGTGCTTAGCATGTAATTTTTCACAAAATAACTGGCAAAAGAAGGGAATTATGCCGACTAGTTCTAATCTTATTGAACTATAATATGTTTTGGTATATGCCCCGTGTGGCACAAATAATGTATTCCTTTTGCTGTGATAATGGCCAAAGCTGGCTCATGAAAATAATAAAACGAATAAGCGGGTCATATTGCTCCCTTACTTTTGAAAAATGTATGCCTTTGCCAAATTTCGGATACCTTAGCTTTAGTAACATGATTCTGTAGGTCATGCCTTCTTAGACAAAAAAACAAAAGACAGGTGTTTTTTTAAACAGGGCTTTGTCCATAAAGGACATGCTCACCATTAAAATGTGTGACACAAAGAAGAGTAAACCTGGACACGAACACAAAAGTAGTTTGAAGTTGGATTAAAGAGTTTTTTTAAAAGGAACGAAAGCTTGATAAAAGGAAAATGGTGATTAAAGGAAAATGGTATATTAATGCATCTCATAAACCCAAATCAAACAATATAACTGAGGACAATGAGTGACATCGATAACATCTGAGAGTCTGTCAAGGCCTACAAGCAATTGTCTTTTTTTTGTCGATATGTGAGGATCTCTCTCCCCCTCTCTCTCTCTCTCTCTCTTTCTATATCTATATATATATATATATATATATATATATATATATATATATAGATAACACATCTTTTATTTTTTTTGCGAGAAAAAGATCCTTCTATTAGTTAATGAATCTGTACATGGGGCTATAACCACCTCTACAAGAGAGGGCTACAACAATCATGATGGGGAGACTCTCCCACTGAAAAAATAGCATATGTACAATGAGGCTAAATCAAGAGATAGGGGGGGGAAAATCCACATAGGTGGACGGTAATGCCATCGGAGTACACCCCGCACCATGGTGAAGAAGGCCCAGGACACCAGAGTCGAAGGAAAGCCTCTCTGCGCTCCCGCATGCGATCGGAGCTGCCCTGGAGTCTCTCGAGCTGTCCTCTGAGAGTATGGGATCAGCTCTAGCCAAAGATCTCGAACAATCTTTGTTGATGGTACAGGGCGAGCCTCGAAGATGCGGAAGCAGCGGACCCTCCAGATAAACTAGAGTGTTAGGTCACTGATGAGCTCCCATCACGCCTCTCTCTCACTGCACCACTCTTGTGGAGTAAGCTCTGTGGCAGGCTGAAGTGTAGGTCGCCCCCCCTGCATCACTATCATCTTGCTAGTGGAAGATAGCTCAAATTGAAGTGCCAGGCCCGTGAGAGTGGACCAAGCAGCTGTCCCCCAAGTGTACTGTCGAGCCGTGGAAAGAGTTGGCTTCAGCCGAAGAACATGAAGCCACACCTACTGTGCCAAAGGACAGTCCCAAAGACATGATGCTGACTCTCCACAAGATGGTCATAAGCTGCATATGCGGCCGAGAGACCACTATGTACAAGCCAGCTCCCAATTGCTGTAGCTCTGTGTGCGACTAGCCACAGGAACAAAGTGACTTGCCTCGGATGTCTGGATTCCCACAACCTCTCCCAAAAAGCTGTCAAGAACTCAGCTATGAGACCCTCCTTCTGCCAATGAAGTGTTGCATCAGGGCGAGCCTCTCTCTGTGCTGCCGGTATGTGACGTCCCAATTGAAGTGTATTGAAAGAAGGACGCCTGGGTGGTCTGCAGAGGAGAAAGTGTTAACCCTCACGGCTCACGGACACCCTATCACCTACGAGACAGACGCGGTATTATTTATTTGGTAGCGTCAGGTACCGGGCTTGTCGGTCCAATAGAAAAAGGGTAAGAGTGATCGCCGATGAGAGGCGTACTCTAACTAGAACCTTCAAGGGTTAGTTGGCTAAGCATGGGCGCCCAAGTGTGAATGGGCGAGCTCATATAAAAGTCACCTTAACCTAAAAAACATGCATTCTCTCATTTGTGCAATTGAAGAGTGCTCTTGCTTCATCTCCATCTTCTTCTTCTTCATCTCCTTGT
This sequence comes from Adiantum capillus-veneris, assembly GCF_014529385.1. NCBI lineage: Eukaryota > Viridiplantae > Streptophyta > Polypodiopsida > Polypodiales > Pteridaceae > Adiantum > Adiantum capillus-veneris. The sequence goes on along the minus strand of NC_140939.1, from coordinate 164,791,949 downwards.
GTGTGTGTGTATGTGTGTGTGTGTGTGTGTGTGTGTGTGAGAGAGAGAGAGAGAGAGAGAGAGGGAGAGAGAGATCGAGATCGAGCATTGCAATGACGGCACGGCGGCAGCAAGGCGGCAAGGCGGCAAGGCGGTAGCTCCTTCTTCTTCGCGGTGAGGAATCCTCCACGAAGGCGAGCGTAGGGTGGTGAGTGGCACACCCTTACTCTCTTGAGCTTGCTAGATTAGTCTGGTTGTGTGCTTGCAGTCATTTGTGGCTCACACACAGTGTATCGGCAAGTCCCTTTCATTGACACGTGCGACAGACGTGCACATTTTTGGCGCCGCTGCCGGGAGATGCCCTGCATTAAGCTCGAGTAGCACTCTATGCTGCTTTGTGGTGCATTATGAAATGTAGAAAAGGTAGAGAAGAAAGGTGTGTGTTGAGAAGGAGTTTGTTTTGCTGCAGTGTATTGTTTTTGTTACTGTGTTTTCTCTGATAAGGTGTTAGAATTAAGGTAATAAATCCATAATGTTAGTTCTGTGTAAAGTACAATAAGTAGATCTGTTAGCTAATGAGTTGCTGTAGTATTGTGTTAGTGTGTAACAATAGCTCTATTAGTTGGAAGTAGGTAGGTTAGGTGTATGTGTGCTCGCGCGCACAGCGCGGCTGTAGTGACCTTATAAAAAAAAAAAAAACAAAAAACAAATTTTTTTTTAAAGGTAGGACCGGGGTCGGGAACATTCGCCATACCCAATCCCAAACCAAAGCCCAAGCCCACACTCAAGCTCAGGCCTCAGTCACCCTTTAAAATTACTTATTTTTATCTCATGCTTAAGTAACTAGAGTGCTTCGTTAGCCGCAGAGTCCGAGGGTAAGAGAAAACAAGAACCTCTAGAAGACAAAAACTTGGGGGACGGAGGGGAGAGGGTGAGAGATGTATATTTTGTATTATCGTCCTGGATGGACCTGTAGGACCAAAGGTACATGTGATTTTTTATTATCATTTTGGGTGGTCAAATATGATGTATGGGACCAAAAGATACATGTGATGAACTATATGGATAAGTGACTCTCAATGCTCAAGGATTATGTGACGAGACACAGTGGAGAGCCCACGCTATGGCTGGAGCAAAATCTATGTATGTATAGGTCATGGCTGAAAATGTGAGAAGCAGTTTCAAAATTCGAAGATAAATTTTTTCCAATCTAATTCATCACAAATATGAATGTGTTCATGATGCTCAATAAAAAGTCTACCAAGTACTATAAACCATCAAGTTTGCAATTCTTGAAGTTTAGGATGAACCATGCTCTTTTTTTTTCCCCGTAAAAGCATCAGAATTTGTATTAAGAGGGAGAGATCAAAAGCCATTTGAACAAGTCAAAAAGCTGAGAGAGTATCGGTGTCTCAAACGGAAAATGCCCTAGGTGTCAATGGCAGGAAGATGACATTCCTCATCTGTTCAAAGCTTTGGGCTTTATCCCCTCTTTGGGCTTTGTTCCCTCTTGGAGTCGGTTAGTCTTAGGGAATTCCATAAATCAGCTTTTGGAGGGAGAGATGCAACATATTGTTTGATCAAGCTTACCAAAGTCCATGTATGAGAGTTCTTTTTTCTGGTTTGAACTTGCAGACAAGTTGAAGCTCGAGAAGTGTCGACTCTACAATATCAACAATCAGCACGATAGAGTCAAACAAATGATAATCGACACTAGAGTTGTAGATGCCAAGATGGTCGGACAAATTGCCAATGTTGAGAGACTTATTTCTCAAAATGACGATGTTTTTCTCAAAAACAAAACATGCAAGTTTCCGTGCACAGGGGAGTTTGCATAGTCCTCCCCAATTTTTATAATACGAGGGAACATGCCATTCCCACGGTAGCGTGCAATTCTCAGTGTGTTCATTAATTGCGTTCGCAGTGTCAAAAATGTCAAAAATCACAGACTGATAATGCTTACTCACCGCGCGATTGAATGTCTGTCCTCGATGCACCTTGCATCAACGATGCTGGGCATCTCCTGCTCTTAACCCGCTGCAAGAGATGACAATGGAGGATGAAGGAGTTAGGCTTGTGACTATTTGGGTGGAGGAACTTTAGGAAGAAGCGGGAATTTTTATATTTCAGCTTGTGTCAATTTAGAGCCTATCAAAATTCACTCGTCTCTTCATACATCCAAATCTGGTGGAAGTAAGAAGGATGGTGCTCAATTGTGAAAGGCACATTAACAGTGGGCGATCAATATCAACTGGTGTAAAGAGTTCAAACCAGATTATTTCTGCCGTTTGCACTATATGTACTCTTGTTCTTAATAGTTCCAAACTGAAGTTTGGAAAGTTGACAACATCATAGAACAAATCAATCTCATCCTTCATGTGCATAACCTGCTAACACCATAGTCCATGTTGTCAAGTAGTGTTTTGGACTCATCAAGCTTGCCACATTGCCAAGCACAAAATGTTTCTGCAATAACCCCACAATAGCCCCTAGTTGCATAGGTGATTGCATTTGAAGGAAGGCCTTTCCTTCGCATCTGCTAAAAACATCTCAATGCTTCGTTGCCACATCCATTCCGGATAGGAATCTCCTCAAGCACTCTTTGGTGCTTTCCCAAGTACAACACATTTTGCATACGTGATCATTGCTCCTACGTAGTGCCACATGCTTTCAAGATGCAAGCATAGGTGATTACATCAGGAGAAATGTGCTCGCTTTGCATCTTGAAAATAGCCAGCCAGCCAGAGCTCCCTGGTCCTGTTGGGCAATGACATGTACTTGAAGACACGACATTCCGGACATCAAGGCAGTGTTGCATGCCTTCAAGACGAAAGCGTAGGTGATTGCATTTGGAGAGGTTCCCTCACTTTGCATCTGTTGGAAATAGCCTAGGGCTCCATGGCGTCCCACAGATCAAGGAAGACCTTGAGAGAAGTGTTCAGAGTGGCGTCAGGTGTGGATGTTGGAGTGTGCATCTGGCCACCCTTCTCCCCATAAACGCGAATGTTCTTTGTGACACATAAGCTTTTCCTTGTGGATTAATTGATCTTTGCTCAAGTTCTGGCCAACTTCTCACTATGCTGACAATGCAAAACCTTTTTGGAATCAGCTGACAAATTTTGTGGAACCAATGCGCGTGAGGGGAATATAATTTCAAGATCTTGTTCGTTGCGTAAAGGGCCTCTGTGCCCAGGCTAGAATGGCCAACCCCCATCTCAGTAACTCTTAACTTAATATTCATTTTATCTATATACACACAATCAAAGAATAAGAGTCTGGTGTGTTGCTGCACAACTCCATCCACTACTGTGTACTCTCCTCTCTCACTCCTCTCCGTGCACGTGCAAGCATTGCATTCTCATCACTTGATTTGTCTACTTTGTGGATGCTTGGTATCCCCAACAACAAATTTATTGAGCATTTCCACTTGCATTAACCCAGCAGCCAGATCCTGGCTTATTCCAAGCTGCATTTTTTATTCTCATGCATTCAATATGTTCTACCTCCTCTTGCATCCCAGTAGTTGCATAAATATTAATCATTAAGACATATGGGGCCCCATAATGTCGGTCTAGTTGGACTACATGCTCAAAAGCAAACTTTTCGAGCTTGACATTTCCCATTGTCGGCAAGCACCTAGAAGGGAGACCCAAACTGGACGATGATTAGAAGATGGCATCATCGTAATTACTCTCATTGCTTTGTCAAAGAGCCTTGTACGTCCAAAAAGATCAACCATGCAAGTATAGTGTTCTTTGTTTGGTGCAATGTCATGTTTTTCCCTCATGTTATCAAAATGCATCAGACCCTCATCGACTAAACTTGAGTGGCTACATGCATAGAGCACATTGACATAAGTGATTGCATTGGGGGAAATGCCATCGTGATGCATGCATTCAAAACAGTCCAGAGCTCCGTTGGCCGCCCTTGCTGGGCATATCCTCCTATAAGTGCAATCCAAGAAACTACATTTGGGGAGAAGCCCTCCCTCCGCATTCGCTGAAAACACCCCTTAGCTACCTAGCCCTGCCCCTGTCGGGCATATCCAATCAGTGCATTCCAAGAGACTTCATTCCGGACAGAAAGCTGGTCAAGAACTTGTTGTGCTTTCAAAAGTACACCACACTTGGCATACATGTGAACCAAAGCACTGCAAGCATGAAATCTTCTTGTAACAGCCCTTGCCTAACAATCTCATCATGACTCTGCTTGCCCATGATAGCGTTTTGCATAATGCCACATGCCTTCAAAACACAAGCATAGGTGACCGCATCCAGAGAGAAGCCCTCACTTTGCATCCAATGAAAACAGCCAAGCACTTCCTGGCCCTGATCTTGTTAAGCATATCCTGCAATCAATGCATTCCAAGAGACTGCATCCCGGACATAAATCTCGTCAAGAACTTTTTGTGCTTTGGAAAGTACACTACACTTGGCATACATGTCAACCAAAGCATTACCAAGCATGACAGTTTTTTACAACAGTCCCCGACTAACAAGCTCATCATGAATTTGTTTTCCTGTGTCGACGTCTTTCAAAGTGCCACATGCCTTCAAAATGCAAGCATAGGTGACTGCATCTGGAGAGAAGCCCTCGCTTCGCATCCGCTAGAAACATCCCAATACTTCTTGGCCCTACCCCTGTTGGGCATAACCTGCAATCAATGCATTCCGAGAGACCGCATCTCGATCAGGAAGCTTGTTAAGAACTTGTTGAGCTTTCAAAAGTACACCACACTTGGCATACATGTCAACCAAAGCATTGCCAAGCATGACAATTCTATTCAACAGCCCCTGATTGACAATCTCATCTTGAATTTGTTTGCCCATATCAATGTCTTGCATAATGCCACATGCCTTCAAAATGCAAGCATAGGTGACTGCATCTGGAGAGAAACCCTCACTTCGTATACAATGGAAACAATTCAAAGCTTCCTGGCCTTGGCCTTGTTAGGCATATCCTACAATTAATGCAGTCCAAGAGATGACATCTCAATTTTGGGAAGCTCGTCCAGAACTTGTTGTGCTTTCCAAAGTACACCACAATTAGCATACATGTATATTAACGCATTGCCAAGCACGACATTCTTCTCCAACAACCTCTAACTAACAATCTCGTTATGAATTTGTTTGCCCAGATTAACGTCTTGAAAATACCGCATGCCTTCAAGGCACAAGCATAGGTGACTGCATCCGGAGAGAGGCCCTCACTTCGCAAGCGATGAAAACAGCCCAGATCTTCGTGACCCTGCCCATGTCGAGCATATCCTGCAATAAGTGCAGTCCAACCGAAGACATCTCGGACTGGAACCTGCGAACTGCTTGTGGAGAAGATCGAATTGCTGTGGCTGCAACTTGCGAAATGCTTACTTTTGGGAACCTGCGAACTGCTTGTGGAGAAGATCGAATTGCTCCTTAGAGCAACACATAATGCTTTTTTTATTTTATTCACTTGGTAGCTTTTGACGGCGTAGTTTTTTTTAGAGCTTTTCAGCGCTGGGAGGAGCGACGTGGGCTAACGACAGGCCAGGAATTTGGAATTGCACACTACGCTAACGAAGTAAAAATAGACCTTTTTGAGGACCATCGAAGCTTCGGGTAACCGAACATTGTGCTGTAAAGCACACCACGATCCCCTGAGAGATATGCTCGTTTTGAGCTATCACACGCTGTAATCCAAAAACCAATCATTAGAAAATATTAAAAAATATCAAAAAACGAGTGAAAATGAGGTGCAAAACGCCCAAAAAATCCAGCGGTTAACCTTCGAGGGTATTCGCCGACGCTTGTAGGGTGCCAAAGGCACATGCATCTATGCTCTAGTCGTGTGCTAGAGGCCGAGCAACTAGCGAGCATTTTGACTTATGCGAGTTCTCAATACCCACCTACTTTAGGTTCCGGGCCTTCGGCGGGAACCCAAGGTAGTATCGCTCAGGACCCGCATATAGCGTCTAGTGACTCTTCCTCTGACTACGACGTCATGGAGGGTCATCCAATGCCTAATCCTGATGGCTCAAGCCAGGGGGCTTAGTGCAATCTGAGCCTACAAGTAATAGCTTTACTTTTCCAAGTCTAGCTCATCTTTCCCTTGATGACACTACGACTACCATGCCTACCCCAATGATGGGCATGCCAAGAAACACGCCATGGACCTCATTTGTTAGTAAAGCACCGCTACATGGTAGTTCAATGCCTGCAACAGTACCTACAAGTGTGTACCAATCGTATACACCCATGAGTCTTCGTACTCATGTAGTTCCTACCCCTCCCATTGTTTCAACTACCTATGCTCCACAACCATTAGGGGAATTTTGAGGTCATTTTTGTGCCTTTTAGCGTGTAGAGAGAGAGTGGTCTCAACCAATGGTTGAAGAGCTTCCGTTACGGAACCTCTATTTTTGAAAACTCACAAAAAAAGCAAATATTCTATCTTTACCGCAACTTTGAGCTGGTAAATAGCAATGTAAACAAGTAAAAGTGCAAAGGCATTCAATAGCTGTCGCTTTTAGAAAGACGTACTTCTCATATTATATTGTTTTCATTTTGCACGTCGTCATCATAAAACAACGTTTGGATTCTGTCTCATGATCTTTTCCAGATTTGAACCGTTTTTTGCACATTCTGCTTATTCTTCTCTTGAACTCAGGCTAAACTTCTCTGCTCATTTCTTTTTTCACCATGGAATCTTCATCACGATCAAAACGACCAAGAACTTCCATTGAAGCCATTGTCACTTACAACACGACTGATCAAAATGGAGAATGGATTCCAATAACTATACACAAAGGAACGTGGATACTGATGCAACAGAACAAGAGAATAAAGTCTTCCACCAAAAACTCTTTCTTGGCGGGATGGAAGGGCATTGTTAAAGATTTCAGCTTTGGCGACAACAAAAAATCAATCAAAGAGGTGCTGGTGCAGCATGTGTACATGCATAAAGATCTGCATATTGACTCAGAGAGTTCTGCTTTGCCATTACATAGACCAAACTGTAAGTCTCTTAACTTAAATTCTTATTTGTAATGCATGTTGTATAAGGTTATTTGTTGTATAGATTTGTATCCTTCAAACATTATGGAATGGCAGCCAGTAGAATGTGTTATAAATATTCTGGATGTGTGTCATGGATCAATTGGTGAAGAAATATACAAGGGAAGGACTAAGGGTTCATTGGCAGAGAATGGAATATTCTTCTTTGACCATTATTATGTTCCACCTAGAAGGACTGGAGAACTTGGAGCCACAACTAAGCTAGACTTGCCTGATTTCAAAAGTGGAGAATGGTCACTCCCTAGCTCAAATACAAGTGAGGGCTACAGGTGCAAACTGTTTTGTGAGATTCAAAAGTGTTTGAAAGCAAACATAGCAAGAAAACAGAGTAGAATTTCTATATTCATGCCCATTACAGTTTTTGTAGACTTCTTCTCTAATGCTGAAGTCAGAAAATCTAGAACAATGTTTTCAGTGAAGACTTTAGACTCAGCAAATGTACTTGAATTTGTGTATGAGGGTTGGAACACCAAAATAGTGAATGGAATCACTTGTAATGTGCAAGCTGGCTCAATTGCTTGCAAATACATGATAGGGACACAAAACTTCATTATGTCATTTTATTACAGAAGATGGCACTATGTTGGTGGTCAGCTAACTCCACTTGATCAAGACATGGAGGACTTCATTGACAGCCCAATAGAAGACATTGATATATGGGTAAACAATGAGCATCTGTCAATTGTAAAGATAAGAGGCATGTGTAGCTTACATCAATTGAGATTGGACCTGCAAAATGATGAAATTGAACTGCCCACAACATTCTATTTTCAAATAAATGGTGGAAAGGTAACTGTTATCCCTAAAAGTCTCTTGTTCTCTTATTGGTTCTTTATTTAACTTGGGCTGTTTTTGTAGGTATCAAAAAGGAATGAAAAGAGGCTACAGTGCAAGGACATCTTGGATGGCATTGTACATTTGGTGCCTTGAACATCCTTTAAGGCAATTTTGTAACACATGACCTGCAAGGATCTTATTTTGTATCACATGACCTGCAAGGATCTTGTTTTGTATCACATGACCTGCAAGGATCTTATTGAAATAAAGATCTAAAAGGATCTTTATTTTGTTATTGAAATGCAACTTTTCCAAACATCAATGATTTTACTTCAATGATTTGATTTTGTAACAGAGTCTTAAAACAAGGTGATCAAAATGTATTCAATTTCAAATATTTGCAATTACATAGACAATTGGATACAAGTGGGCTATAGAATAGACAATTGGATACAAGTGGGCTATAGAATAGACAATTGGATACAAGTGGGAAGCTTGATACAAGTGGGCTACAATTAGATACAAGTGGGAAGCTTGATACAAGTGGGCTGCAAAAAGCTTGATACAAGCTTGATACAAAGGGCTATAGAATAGACAATTGGATACAAGTGGGAAGCTTGATACAAGTGGGCTACAAAAAGCTAGAATAGTTTTTTGCCACGAGTTTTCCTGTCCCTAGGGGTTGGTGCTTTTGCAGTGGGCTCTTTTGTCCTGGGAGATTTTCTTGTGGGCTCTTTGGCAGGAGGGCTTGAGGGATGCTTCCTCTTTCTCTTATCATCCATCTCTTCACTTGCCTTTTCCTCCTCACCACTCTCTTCTTCCTCTTCACTTCCCTTTTCCTCTTCTAGTTTTGCTTTCCCCTTTGCCTTTTCTAGCTTTGCTTTCCCCTTTGCCTCTTCTAGTTTTGCTTTCCCCTTTGCCTTTTCTAGCTCTTCAGCATCATCATCTTTAAATACCTCTTGCAGTCGTCCATTTGCTTCAATCATATACTTGATAATCTTTGCTCTTGTCAACCATACATGGTTCTCACTATAGCACTCTCTGTTGATCTATACAAGGCAATAGAAAGCAAGTTTTAGGAACAATAAAATGAGAAAAAATACAACTAGCAAATATGAAATATGCTATACTTCTATATTCTGATTGTCATTGCAGTATATGAAGTCCAAGAGGAGCTTGGCATTTGTCACTACCCTCCATCCACATGAATGGCTTTCAGGCTGGATTGGAACCTGCAACTCATTACTCCATTGAAGTGAACAACTCATTACTCCATTGAAGGGAAAAAATATTTGAGGATAATCCATTGAAGTGAACAAAGCATAAAGAATTCCAACCTTCACAACTGAAAATTGGATTTCAGTCAGCATCTTTGGCATGGGTGGACAATTCTCCAGTGTCTCTATAAATCTTGTAGCAACACTATCCAAAATTCTTTATTAAAAGTATGTGCTTGAGGTTCTGCTTGTGGTTTACAAAATGTGTCTGCTACTATACTTACAATTTTGCTTGACCATGTACTCCAGCAAGAGAATTGACAAAGTAGCATTTTCTTTTCACAATATCAATTGCAATTAAACTCCAATGTGAGCTATAAAAACAAGCCTCAGTTAGCCTTCTAACATGAATTAGTAAATTCTCTTCACAAGGTGTAGGTAGGAAACTTACCTCTCATGATAAGGAATCAAGAAAATTTCACAGATTTCCAAGTCCACATGAATCAACCACTTTGTGAGCTCTCTAATATTTGTCTCTGTCCTGAGAAAGTGGGAGATAGAAGGGTCTAAAAATTCCACCTTTTGTTGAAGGTCTGGCTCATATGTATGCATCATTAACCTGGTACAAGATATTGTTATATAAAGAGTTCTTGCTATAAACAAAAATACATAGGAAAACAAAAACAACCTGAGGCATGTGATAAGGAGTGGAGAATTGATCTCCTTGGTCTAGTCCTTGAGAATTTCCAAGGTCTCAGAGTCTAGTGAATTGTAATCCTCCCTAGGATCCTCCTCAATGAATAGAGCGACAACAAAACCAGTAGGATTGACACTCCTCAAGAGGGGCACTAGTTGAGGTTCCAACAGGTCAAGCTCCTTTCTCTCTGCAATTTCCTTGTCTTCCTTTGCTCTCTTTTTCCTTTCCTTTTCCTCTTCTTCAGTAATATCAACTACTCCTACTTCAGGCTCCTTGGGCTTCCTCCATGGAGGAATGTTGAGAATATTAAAGGCCTTAATATCATGCATAGGGACAGGCTCCAACATTCTTGAAAACCTGTATCTCAGCCTCCTGAGGGTGATCATGTCTTTGTCCATCAAAGTAACCCTATGGGCATGAGCTGCACAGATATAGGCATCTTGGAAAAGCTCAATCATAAAGTCCTCAGAAGCCTCCTGGATACATGCCAATGCAGTTCTAGTCCACCTCATGTCAATCTTGTACTCCTCTGCAACTTGTCTGCATAGTCTTTGGAAGGGCAGTTTGGGAATTGCAAGATTGATGGCCTTTATGGCCTTCCTTATCTCTCTTAGACATTTGACCCCCTGCTTGAACTTTCTCTTTGTAAGGAGAGGCTTAAGCTGCACTGGCTTGAAAGCTTTCCTCTGATGTGTAGTTTTTCTTTTGCTTGGTTGAGGGTCAAGTGTGCTTGGTTTAGGGTCCTTCCTCTGAGATGTGCTCTCCTTTGGTTTTGAAGTACCAGCTAAAGCTTTGCTAGGCTGAGCTTCTTCTTCATCTTTGGATAGAGGCTTATCAACCTTCCTTGCAGTCTTCTTGGTCCTTGCCATCTTCAAAAGGGATAGGAATGATTGTTACACAACAAACATTAGTAAAAAAAGTAAAAGATGTATATTTAGTGGCACACATTTCCGTACATAGTGGAACACATTGCGGTGACACCCCGTACGCGAAATCACAAAGGGACCAATGTCCTCACACTTATGGTCATCGCGCACGGGGTGACGGAGCATTACACAGAGGCGGTGACACTTCGTACGCGAAATTGCGAAGGGAGCACAGTCCTCTCACTTTCCAAATTCGCGCACGGGGTGACGGGAGTCCCAAGCGGTGAAAACCTCTGAAACCTCTTGAGACACATATTGTATGCATGGTGAAAATAGTGGCACACATTGCGGTACACATCGTAAACATGATCACATTTGTGGACATAGTGGAACACATTGCTTTGAAACTCCGTACGCGAAATGACAAAGGAGGCAAAGTCTTCTCACTTACGAATATCGCGCACGGTGTGACGGTCAAAGCGCTCGAAGTTTTGGGTTGTGGAAGTGCGAGAACCGGGTAAAACCTCCTTCAAAATGCGCTTAGTTTGGGCTCTGAGGAGGTTTATATAGGGTGCATGGCGCAAGTCCCTAGGCGCATAAAAACTAGCCGTTGGACCAAACTTCGAGGTGGAAACCGATTTGCACACCCCCCGAGGCGGCGTTTTTGGCCATAAAAGGAACCTACCCAACCCATTTTTTCGCTTATTGTCATTCACAAGGCTTTGAATTTAAGCCTCCAACCCTCCAAGCGACACACCGCGACACCCGTGCGCGATTTTGGGGGACGTCAACCTCTTCCTAGCAATAGGAAATCGCGTATCAAGTGTCACTCTGTGCGCGTAGTTAGTGAGTGCCGAGTTTCTCTTAACTTCTCAAAGTTCGCATAGCAAGTGACAAACTTAGCATGTCACAATTTTATGTAATTCTTTTTTGCTTGCGCTTAATTTGTGCGCTTAATTTGCTTGACAATTTTATGCTTTTAATTTGTTTGTAGACTTGATATAAAGAAGGGTGGTTAATGTCTTGATAGACTTCTCTTTTCTCTTTTTCAACTGAGCATTTGTGGATTGTCATAATGGATACAGAGGATATACAAGAGACCGCTGATGACAGGCTGATGTCTTTTCTTTACAAAGTTAATGAACTTACAAGATTTCAAAGTGTCAAACAGATTTTTAATGCTGCCTTTGATCTTCAAGCACTTGTGAATGGCTTCTCTACACAAATTAGTGACTTGAAAGAGATATATACAGAATTGATCAGAGATCACAGGCTTGACAATCTTGTTCATTTTGTTGATATATGCAAAGCAAGTAGCTTGTCAAGGACAGGTATTGCAAAGAAGTGGTCAAGCCTTCATCCAGACTGGAAAAAGATCATAAAGCCTTGCAAATTTCATGGTAATATGCATTGCCAGTTGGTAGATTATGACCTTGGACTTATCATTTTCTTCAGTGTACTCCCAACACCAGAGGGAAAAGAGATTCCAAAGCAGATTTCCCAGGCTGAGGAGGACCAGGAGAAAGAGGAGATAGAGATGGAGTTCCATGAAGAGGAAGAGAAGCTACAAAGCACTGAGATGCTGGACATTGCAAAATTTAAAGTAGAAAACATCACTAAAGTGGAGAATGTTGACATTGAGGATGAAGATGTTGATCCTTTGCATTGCACAACAACATTTCCCACATACAAAGTTAACAAAAAGGAATATGTTTTGCTGAATGACATTTAGCATCTTTTTGATCTAAGGGAAGATTATGCTTTGGCAGTTTTGGCTGAGTGGGGATCTAATGACATAGGATTTATTGATTACTCACCTTGCCCCTTAGCAGTCTTGGACACAGAGGCAGAAAATTTTATTGACAGCTCAAGTGTTGGAAAGCATGTGCAGGACATTGTTCTGAGATATGAGCAACAGGGTGTACCTTCTGAAGAGGAGTTCAATGAGATCCAGAAAAGGCTTAAAATAGAGCATATGGGAGAGGAAAAGACCAGAGATTATGAAGTAAGGCCGACTAGATCCATTGATATATGGGAACCTGCCTTGTTTGAGGAGGATGAGTCTCCTAAGGTATGTTAATGACCATTTTGCCCTGTCTTATTAATGTGCTGAACAATTAACCAAGACATATTTTTGCAGATTGAAATACTGGACACAGACAAATTCCTTGGCAGGGGGAAGGGTTCCAGACCCTTAAATTTAGGAAGGAACCAGAGCTTGGGACACTTTATTGGGAAGCTCAACAAAGAGACCGTCATTATATTCCATAACAAGTTTACAAGAGAACCATTGCTGCCAATGCTTGCAATTAAAGCACTTGCAAAGGTTGTTGGTTCATATCAGCTTCCTCCAGGGTTAGAGAAGTTAATATTGGTGGAAAAGGAGGAAGCCATCAGAATTTTTTGATTCTTCCCTGGCCTTACTGGTTCTAGAGCTGGTTATTTTGCAACAATGGCATCCTATGTGCTTGCCCACTCTGGGGGACCTCAAGAGACAAATGATAGGCTACAATAAGCAGAAGTTTCTGAAGTTTAGGGGTGAAGTTGATGTACCTTCATCAAAAGACTGACTTTGCTCATACCTGTACTTTGGCCCACTTTCTACCTTGTCTCTCTCTTGTAGCTAGCCATTGTAAGAATTTTTCATTTGCAGATGAACTATTATATGAATTTTGTCTTTTCTGCTTGTTCCTGTGTAAGGCATTTTCTAAATCTGAGTTCAGTAGTGCTTTCTTTGTCATTTTTGATCTGGTTCTATGCCATATTTGTCTATAGAACCATTGGAAAACCTCAAGCAAGCTGTTTGCCTTCACTGCACCTCCTCCATGTCTTGTATGCTTGAAAAACTTGGTTCTTGCTTGATAATGGGATTTCTCCATGCCTTGTGTAGACCATATGGACAGGGAGCCCCATCTCTTTACAAACCAGGGAGTGTGATTGTAAATTATATGATGGCAAAGTAAAAGTGTGTCAATAATTAGTAAGTATGAGATTAATCATATGCTTCCAAACTAAAAGTATGTACATATTAAATAGGAATAAAAAACTTACCATGTAATGTGTGAATTCCTGATCCCAAGCATCTTTCATTGCACTTCTGAAGTTATTGAGCACTTTCTTGAAATTTGGCAGATCATTTTTTCCCTAGGATGTCTTATCACAGTAGGAAAATACTTTGTCTAGTGATTCCCATACCTCTGCCTTTTTGTTTCTTGATGTACCTTCAAGACCATGATCTTTGATGGCATTGTGGAGAGCTTTCCACTGGTTATACTTCACATTGGATGAACCCTTCTTGGCATTTACCTTTCCTAGTTTGCCATGAAACCCTAGGAAAGATCTGGCCTTCACACCACCAACAGATACCTTTCTAGGCACATTGTTTCCATTTGAAGACCTCTTCAGGTCTGTTTCAATCTTAACCTTACCACTGTGAAGGCCAATTTCTGATAAAACCGTTTCAATACATTTGATTGCAGCATCTCTAGCTGCTTTTGGCTGTAACTTCCAGGCAAACCCCACATAGAGATGTACAATTTTCTCCACAATTCTGCAAAGAGCATGCAGAGTGCATATGTGGACATTAGCAAGTGGAATATTTAAAACTGCTTTGAAGTTTGGATCTTGAGTATGCCTATTGGGTGCTTTGTTCCAATTTGCAGGATTACATTCTTTTGCTGATGCCATACAATACAGACAAGGGCTCTTTGCCATAGCTCCTTTGGAGACATTGTACATACATTTAAGGGTTTTAAGGTCTCCTCCCATGTGCCATTCCACCCTGTAACTTCCAAACCCTTCAACTTCAAGCTCTTCCCCTAATTCTTGTGCATTAATGACTTCGGGTATTGTTGTTTGATGGAAAACCCAATCCAGAACATCAAAGTCTTCACTCTCTACTTCAAAAGCACCTAGCCACCAGACATTCTTCTCCGATTGCACGCTGAAGTACTTGGTATCCTTCGGTTTCAATGCTCTGTTCATTAAAGTTATGGAAATCCTCTCAATTTTTCTGTTCTTAACAATCTCACATTCATCAAGCTTTATCACAAAACTGACAACACCATTTGCTTCTGTATGCTCCAGCTCATAGAATCTGATCATTTCCTTCTGAAGTGTCTTCAAGTCAAGGAAAATATTATTGAACTCGTCAAATTGAAGATCCCTCTTTTTACCATGATAGGTACCATGAATGTGGTGAGGCTCACCCAACATCTCCATTATCCTCTCATTGATCTTTTTCCTTGCCTGCTGCACAATGGATGGCTTTGGAAGCAAAGAGGACCTGACCTTATATTGCTTTAACCTTGACTTCATATTTCTGAACAGCTTGCTATAACCATCTCTGCTAATGCCTACCTTATCCATAGTATATTGCACATCCTCCTTGTCCAAGCAAGAGCTCTGCAAAAATCCCTCAATGCACTGCTCCTTTGCCTTTTTAAACTTCTTCTCTGTGAAAATCTTTTTGGCAACCTTGAGAGGTAAAACATCACAATAATGTTTAGCTGCCATTTCCATGTTTGATGCAGAGTTTGGTTGTAGCAAATTCCTAAATCAAAAGGTACAAAATTAACTGATTATTGTCCAAATGACACCAACAAAATAAACAAACTAAATTAAAGTTAACTGAATATTAATCATTTAATAAAGAACAATAGCATAATAACAATAACATAAGCATAATAATGTGGAGCAGAATCACAATACAACTTAACAAAAAGATTAACAACCTAACATAAGCAGAATCATATAAAATAACAATACCTTGCTGCTCTGATTCTCCTGCTGCAACCTCCTCCACCACGTCTCAAGGCTTCAATGTTCTTTAACTTCTTTTCTCTTTGTCTGTTTCCTAACATTGTATTCTTGCTTCTAGCTTGTTTGAGCTGAGTTTGTAGCTTTTCGTTGCTCTCTTTACATTCCTCAAGTTGTTGTTTAAGAGTATTTATCATTTGTTTGGTCAAATGATCTTCTAACTTAAGAATATCTCTCTCTGCCGCAAGACTCTTTGTATAACCCAGCAACCCTCTTTGACCGTCACCCACAAATTTTATCAAAGATGAACAATTTGAGAATGGGGGAGTGCTCTTTGTCATTGGGTCCACTGGATACAATCTTCCACCAGTCCAGAGATCAATGTGATTTTTTTGATCTTGCCGCATTGCTTCAAATATGGACGAGGACACCTCTGCACATTTGTTTCTCTTGCGCACTGGACAATATTCTTCATTTAGCTCAATGTGTAGATGGTATAAGCTTCTTCTCTTCCTCATGGAAGTCTGTTAACAGTATTTGTCAGAGATAGTACTATAGGAAAAAGCTGTGCAGATACGAGGAAGAAGACGACACAGAAAAGGTCTGTTTTAGCTTTTGGAAATTTTGAATTTTGGGCCAGAACTGACGTTTTCGTTAGTTTTGGAGGGAGTATTTTTTAGAATACGAAAGATCCTAGAAAGATTTGACAATGACATGTTTCGGTGGAGGTAAAAAGGACGCAAACTCACCTTTTTACAAATATTTCACTATTTTTAAAATAAAGTATATATTCTCTCTCTACATATTCTTACAGGGCACAAAAGTGACCTCAAAATTCTCCTAATGCACCACACCCAAGTTCTTATTTCCATGGGACCATACCGGCTAGCATTGGCATGTCACATATGACGTCTGCTATGCCTAGGGCCACACATATGAACCTTGGACCGCCACATGGCACAACACCGTACCAAACGTGGAACCCAAGGGCTTTCTATGCGCCAAGCCCAATGCCAATACCTACTCCACATGTAGTCTCTGGAGTACCTCCACCCACGGTTCCTGCTCACTTAGGTGACTTGGCCCAACGAGAGGAAGTAGAGTCGGTGAGAGACTTTATTAGTTGCTTAAAGCATTTGAATTCTCGTTGTAATCCAAATGAGTGCTTCAATAATAATCAATTTCTTGATAGATTCATTAGGGGATTATGACATGAGGTAATCCAAATGAGCGCTTCAATAATAATCAATTGCTTGATAGATTCATTAGGGGATTATGACATGACGATATCTACAATGGCCTAGTCATTAGAGGTATCACCACTTGGGAAGCAGTCACAAACAATGCGATCCAATTGGAGAATAATTTAATGATTCAAGGAGAAAGAGTGTCTATTGAGCCTAAATCTATTAGCTCACAAGCATCGGGGCATCAACCAATGACCCTAAAGCCTATTGCTAAGGAGCCAAAGATATCTGAGATGACTTTAGCAGATCTCACCAAGGCCATTCAAGAGAGTCTTAGAGACAATCGTGCTCCGCAAAACAATCATATGTATCCAAGAAGGGAGAAACAATGGTGCTCAGTATGCTATGGTCCGCATAGTACCAATGAATGCCCTACTTTTAGAGTGAAATTCAATGGGAATTGCAATGCCTGTGGGAGGTATGGTCATCAAGCTAAGGATTGCATAGTATTTAAGCACGCGATAAACATTAGACCAACCTTAGCATGGACGGACACACCTCGAATGCATGCATTGATGCCGGCCCCACTTCTTGAACAAACATCACAACACATGGTCCCTAGGGCCCAAAATGTTATTCAAACAACACCCTTACCACCTCCAGTGCTAGGACCGCAACCACCACATCCGAGAATCACTTATGTGAATCAAGTGGGTTGTGAGTCATCTATTGCTTGTTCGGAAGGCTGTGAGGAAGATATAGACACTAATATTGCCTATGGGATGGATGCGCTTGAAGAAAGTCCAAAATACTACATGGAGGACTATTGGGGACAAGTCAAACCTGTCTATCAAGTAGCTTCTCTTGCTGCAAGAGGCCAAAACATCAATTACACTGCTAAGAGACCACCTCTTTAATGCTATGAGTGTGGAGGTCCACATTGTGTAGCTGAGTGTCCTATTAGGCTACAAAAGAATGCCACACTAATGCAAACCAATCAAGCGAGCACGTCTACAATGCCGATACTCATGTGTAATCGATGTGACATAGATCATTTGATTTCCCAATGTCCAAATAATTCAAATACACCGAAGATCACGCCATTAAACTTGATTGAGGTTACTGAGGAGCCATCACAAAGTACACCTGTGGTACCATTAAACGTACTCACATGATGGATGCTCCAAAAACAAAATTATATTCTTGAGGAAAGAGACACGAAATCAATTGCCCAATCTCAGAAAAAGAAGAAAATACGAAGGAAGAGATCGCAAAAAGTAGCAAAGTCAGTTCAAAGACCAACATAGGGACTGGTGACGACCCCGTATATATGAACGACGTTGAAGGGTATTTTGATTCACGTGAAACCGTGGAGACTAAAACGACCACAAGGAATGAAACCAATAAGGAAGATCGTTATGAGCCACAATGGCCATGACCCAAAAAGAAGATGAGAACTTACCCAAACCCTATAGAGGAGATCGAGCGAGTCAAGCAATTAAGGAGTTTGGTTGAAGAGACCCAAAGGGATCTAGAGCCAGCACCTAGGCAGATCTAGATTACAGACACAATGTGTTAACTGAGTCAACGTCAGTTAACAGAAGCTGCTAAAGACCGAAGACGTACGGATGTACATCGAGGATGAATACGAAGAAGCAGTAAAGATTGGAGTTACACATTCTTCACGTTTTTCCAAAATGGTCACGTATTGTAAATTCCCGATTTATTTCAAGCCATTGTAATATTTTAATGTGTTACGGGCTCAATGGGAGTTCCAAGTTGTAAAGAACAGGCCAGTTACTGTGCCTAGGTTGCAGATACAGTAAGTGGTGGAGCCCTAAAGGCCTTGGGCGACCGGACATTACATATTTTTACCCTAGGTATATAAGGCAGTGTGTAAAAGAAATTAGGGTTCTCAAGTCATTTGTTGAGAGCACTCTTTGGTGAGAGCTCTTGAGGTGTGTGGCTATGGAGTCCTTGAGCTTCTCCTTGCTCATGAGACTTGATTAACACTAATCAATGATTCATTCTCTCTCACTATGCCTCTCTCTTACTTCTTATGATTGCCTATGATGCTTAGATTAACTAGATCTTAAATAATTAGTGTTTAATCCCTCTCTAATCTTGTGTGATTGCCCTCTTTTGCTTGTATGGGCATGTAGGTTTGATTGGAGTGTGGTGCTCGATAGATCTATGTGTGTGTGCTTGCGATAGTGTGTTGTATGATAGGATTAGTGTTGTGCGCGTCTTGCAATCGTAGTGTGTGTGATTGGGTTGATTGGAGGTGAAGAGAAGTGGATATGGAGATTGCGCTTCATTGTGGCTTAGCTCCTCCATAGGCCGAGAAGCTCACCTCGTAGAGTTAGCCATTTGTGTTGCCACGAATAGCTCACTAACCTTGTGAGTGTTTCCATGCCCTAGCCGGGTAGCTCATCCCTCCGGATTGATAATTTTGTTGGTCATTGGAGCTATTGCAACGATGGGACCCCGAACATTTGGCACCGTTGCCGAGGACGATGGCCTACGCTAGTGTAATTGTGGCATAACTGAATGCGTTCACTCACTAATTTCACTTGTGTGTTTATGTTTTTGTGGATTTTGAATGTGTGTGCATGAAGCATTGTGTTCATAATTCCCTAATGTGTGACCGTATCTTGCCCATTGTGTGTTTATACACTCTAATTTGACACTAACCCCTTGTTAATTTGACTAATTTTTGTTAACTTACTAATGTGCTATGAAGGATTGGAGCATTTGACCATTCAATTGATCTTCAAGGAAAGGTAATCAAGGTGGTATTCTCAACCTCCCTAGAATCTAGAGATGTGTAGAATTGAGTAGAAATCCCACCATGATGCAATGTAATGTAATGCTATGTGATGCAATACAATGTTGATGTTATGGGTTGAAAATTTTGTGATTATTCATTTTCACGCCGTTGTAATGCCGAAATTTTTAAGAATTGGTGGCGCATGAATTTGATAAGTTTCAATTGCTAATTGATGATTGTGCATTGCTAATTGGGTGCCTAATTGAGTTGATTGCATGCTTGGATGGTCAATTTCAAGTGTGTGTGCACTAAAATCAAGTGTGTGTGCATTCTAATTGAGTGTGTGTATGCTAATTTTAGGTGTGTGTGCACTATTTTGCCCATGTTTGAGCACCTAAAAATCAATGTGTGCGTTATGATTTTTCAATTGTGATTATTGATAAGTGTTGTGCTCATGTTCAACTAATGATTTGAGAAGTCACATTGCAAATCCGACAAATTTTAACCCTTTTGCGTGCGTACCTAAAGATTGGTAAAAACTGCCAATTTTTTAGTGTGTGCGTGCCTAAAAAAGTGTTTAATTTGCATGGTTAGTTCAATGTTTTGATTGCATAAATGATGTGTGTAATGACTAAATGCTGCGTTTTTGTGCTCAAAACAAGGATTTACACATTCTAATTGTGTCAATTTTTGACCTACTTTTGTCAGTAATTTTGCAGGTTTAATTGCCTAGTCTTGATTTTATCGATAAAATTGTTGGCAATTGAATTGATGTGATTTGTGTAATTTTATTTGGCTGCACTATTCCCCAATGTGTGGAGAATTTCTAGAAAACTTTTGGGTATTTTTTGGATAATTTTGCAAATTTTTGCATTAATTTTTGGGTAATTCCATAAAAATTGATATTTTGCGATTTTTACGAGCCATTTTGTGTGTGCGTATTTACATCATCATTTTGTTCGCATTTGTGCCCTCCGTGGTCGAAATTTAAGCGTTTTACTATTTCCGGGGATCGGGTTGACAATCTTGTCAAAAATGATGTTTTCGATAAAATCTGCTATTTTTGGTGTGCTTTTGCGTGTCGAAAATGCTCGATAGTGAATTATGATGATTTTCTAAGATTTGTAGAATTTTCCGGGAGTTTTTGGACTTTCCTGGTAAATTTTGGGATTTTCTAGCGATTTTTTGGAATTTCGGCTAATGTTTGGTCTATTTTTTGCATTTCTGGACGATTGGAAATTTTAAAAAAATAACAAAAAAAGATAAAAAGCCGGGTTCGACTTTGATTTCGTGCCGTGTGGTGCATAAAACTCTTCGTCGGATAGACCTTCACTGTCTCTTAGGACAGTCTCCTCCGACGTTAAAAAAATTCTTCTTCTTCTTTTAGTCGACCACACTCGACTCGCTGCGTGGGAACATACCCCCCCCCCCCCCCCCCCCCCCCCCCCCCCCCCCCCCCCCCCCCACACACACACACACACACACACACACCTCTAACTTTCTCTCTTCCTCTCACACACACATACTCGCATGCGTCCGTATTGCCGCGGACAGGCCCTGTCGGTAGTGCTCGAAAACCAAAAAACTTGGCAAACCTACTTATGTGAAACATCAGAGGGAAATTGACAAAATTTGAAGGTTTTTACACCGAATTACACTAATTTTTCCAAAATTTTGTTGGTTTTCTCACCTTCAAATATAAAATTTAGAGGTAAATTTCAAAATTTGTAGGTGGGATTACACTGAACTTAGGTTTTTATCGAGCACTGCAGTGGCAGTCGGGACTCGGGTCCTCTCTCTCTCTCTCTCTCTCTCTCTCTCTCTCTCTCTCTCTCTCTCTCTCTCTCTCTCACACACACACACACACACACACACACACACACTCTCTCTCCCTTATTGTCACCCTGCCCCGTGCGTGAACCCCACCCTGCTCACTCACTCTCTCTCTCTCTCTCTCTCTCTCTCTCTCTCTCTCTCTCTCTCTCTCTCTCTCTCTCTCTCTCTCTCTCTCTCTCTCTCTCTCTCTCTCTCTCTCTCTCTCTCTCGCCTTGTCGTGTATCAGTGGCTACCCACGCCCGCCTCCACTCTTTGACCACGCATGCGCCTAAAAAAATAGAAAGACCTAAAAAATTCACAAAACAATAAAAACTTTATAAAAATTTCAAAAATAGCACAGATAAATCAAAACATCATAGAAATTTCATAAGAAGTCATGAAAAATCATAAAAAATTAAAAACTGACCAAAAAACTCATAAAAATTGTTAGAAAAATCATAATTTCTCACAAAAAATTCTATAAAAAAAAAGAAAATTCACAAAACATAAAAAAACTCACAAAAAATCCAAAAT
The DNA here is from genome assembly GCF_014529385.1 of Adiantum capillus-veneris. Classification (NCBI taxonomy): domain Eukaryota; kingdom Viridiplantae; phylum Streptophyta; class Polypodiopsida; order Polypodiales; family Pteridaceae; genus Adiantum; species Adiantum capillus-veneris. The sequence goes on along the minus strand of NC_140939.1, from coordinate 164,770,297 downwards.
TGTTCGAAAAAATCAAATTAAATTAAAAAATTCTAGAAATTTTTTGAAATTCCCAAAAAATCCATTAAATAATAAAAAATTTCCCAAAAAAATCATTAAAATATTTTTTAAAATAGAAAATTTAAAATTTTATAAAAAAATTTAGATAAATAAAAAGAAAGTCGTTGGAAGTGCCAAAAAAAGACAAAAAAGCCACAACGAGCTAAAAAGCGTCAGAAAAGCAAAAAAAAAAAAGGCGAAAAGAGTACCGCACACGAGCAACACCGCAAGCCGAAAATTACACCAAGCAAAAGCGAAATAGTACAACCGGAAAAAACAAGCGGAAAGATCGACTCAAAGCCGTGAGGGTGAGGCAAATTTCTAAATTTGTCAAAATCGAGCCAAAAATTGACAAATCAGAATTGTAAACTCATCAAAGCTCACAATTTTGAGCTAAATTTTGGGATCTCCTTGGGAACTGGGATTGAATTAATTTGGCCAAGAATATTATTATTCTAGCTAAATTTTGACAAAGTTGTCGCGATTCGATCAAGGAGCTAGAAGTGAACGTGCATGCTATAAATTGGCAAGTGCAAGCAATTGCATTGACAATTAGCTTCTAATTGAACAAACAGGAGCATAAATCGCGTACGATTGCACATTAAGCTGATACGAGCAGGAGAAATTCTGATAATCAATACCAAAATCTGTTAGCAGACAGTTTTTACAAAACCATTCGACATGGACTCAAATCGAACCGAGAATTCAAGTACAGCAGAGCATGCTAATAGCAGTGGCAGCACAAGTGTAACTGCAACTGACCAGATTTTACAACTATATGGCTACAATGGAGACAAAGTATTGTACACAGATTCAGAAGGCCATAGATATCTAATGAGCAGTAAAAGCAACACAGGAGCCAAGATCCTATTGATCAGGGTAAAGCCAGATTCAAAGAACTCCCAGATGTTCACAGACTTCAGTGGAGCCAGGTATTGCAAGCTCAAAGACGAGGTGCAGATAGAAGTGCAAAAAATCAACCAAAGTGTTTATCCAGAAATCTGTACAAGTCCACAAAGCATCCACTTGGTGCATATGCAATCAGGGTCATTGTACATGGATTACAGTGGTCATATCTATAGTAGAGAGCCGGTAATGGAAGATCCAATAGATCAACCAATAGAAGCCAATCTAATTGGAGAACCAAGCCAAAGACGATACAAAGGTCAAGATGGAGCAATCTACAGCTTGATGCTCAGTGTTGTAAAAGAAGACACCGACAACTTGGCAAACACAGAAACAAAAACTTCTCAGCAAGAGCTTGACATGACAGAGCTAGTTGGAATACCACTAGTCATGGTGTATTGCTCAGATTATGGACGAAAAGGTGGACATTTTTTTAAAGATTGTCCAAGAAATCCAGACAACAAGGACACATCAACTGCCAAGCAAGGCACATAGCAAATTGGAAATGCGAATCTCGATGAAAGTGCATCTAACTTGTCACTTTTAATGCAATCAGATGATTATGCATTACCATTAGAAGCACTCATAACAGCACTACAAGTTCAAAATGAGCATAAAGAAAAGCTTAAAATTGATTCTTTGAACAACAAATTCTTGCATGAATTTAGTAAAGGTGTCGAGATATCACCAAAGGTTGAAAAGAATGTTAAATTTGGAAAAGATTTTGCATCCACTATCACAAGTGTGCAATCATTCATAAGTCTAAGGGACACATCAAACAGAATGTTGTTAGCATTGTATGGCACACATAATTCATGTGCACACTATGTAGACCAAAAAGGAAAATTGTACAAAAAGGATCAACCAGTGTTTGAACGGCCCACATACCAGCTCATAGAAGTGCGTCCAGTGATAGATCAGAAAGGATGGTTCATTTCAAAGGAAAGAATCTATTATAGCCCATCCTCTCTAGAGGTGAAGGATATTACCCAAGTGAAACCAGAAATCTGTTCAGAGCCAAAATCTCCTCCATCAGAAATCAAACTTCGATGTTGTGACCAAACGAACATATACTTTGATCAAAATAGTCGTGGATACAAATGAGAGTCTAGCATCTATGATGCGTTGGGTCCTGAAACCACAGAAGCTCATATCATAGGAGACCCATGGAATAGAAAATATCAGGGCAAAGATAATGCTATCTACAGCTTAACTTGGGAAATAATAATCTGAAACAGACATTGGAGGAGTTAACACAGTTGGATGAGTTAAGGCAGAGGGCTATGCTGGAGCAAGAAATTGTTCAGCAAAGAAGGAAACACTGGCATGACAAACACATCAAAGTCAAGGAGTTTCAGAAAGGAGATTTGGTTCTGTTATATCAATCAAAGCTAGGTCCTAAAAAACCGAACTTAAAAATAGCTTGGGCAGGTCCATACAAAGTTGAGTGGATGTTCTCCAATGGCACAGTCCGATTGAAATATTTATCTGGATTACTGTTGCCAGGGGTATATAATGGGGCTAAAATCAAGCTCTATTATTCAGAAGACAGAGAGACTTCCAAAAATAAGGGTACTAGTAGTCTGGGAACTGAGGACCAGGAAATTCTAGAATCGGCTATTTTAAGCCTTTTTCATGTACAACCAGTTCCAGAACCGGTCAAAAGGTCAAAAAAGTCTCGATACGATAACACCAGCGACAGTATCAGAATCAGTAAAGTGTTGAAATCAATATCAACTTTTATGGGGAAAAGGGTCAGTTGGACTATTAGTGGTAATCATTTTAGAGAAGATGGAGAGGATTAGCCAATGCATGTGCGCCACGTCATTTGTCATGCACAGGACTCTAGGAATGGTAAGTAGAGGAGCTTTTATGGCGCGGATTCGTATAACATAAGGTGCGTAGCTATTTTTCCTCGTAAATCTCCTGCATGACGTATGCCTATTGTTATCCATTTGCCATCGCCAAGCTCTGAAGTTTCTTCACTACAATCACAAACTTCTTCGTCTGAGGAAACTGTTGATTACTGTCTATCTTTACCAGCTACACCAGGATACAGATTTGAAGCTTCAAGTAAGTCCTCTTCTTCTCCCTCTATTGAGTCATCGTCTTCACAGTGTACATGTAGGAAGAAAATTTCAAAAAGAATGCAGAGATTGTAGAGGAAACTCAAGCACTTATTGTTGCTGCAAGAGCTTCTCTTACGCTTATTCCTCACAGTAAAATACAGCGGTATGTGTTTACTAAGCAAGCCGAGGCGTTACTCCGACTGTGGGATTTTCATTTGATTGTGCAAGCCACAATAATTGAGTTTGACACAACTATCATTAGACAGGTTCTTGATTCCTTCCATGTGGAGGATGGAAGTGCTATGGTCTATGGTAGAAAGGTGTCGGTAACACCTGAGAATATTGCTTTTGCATTCAAGATGCCAAATGGGCCAAATCCATATGTAGCAACGGTAGAACAGATTAGTGCAGCTTTGAAAGAAGATGATGCTGCCAAGAAGAAAGGCAAAGCCAGCGTGCAAGGGGTTCTAGTGGGCAGGTCTGGACATTCCTGCTGCTTACCGCTTTGCAGCTGAAGCTGTGAATCTTAAAAACAACCCAACTTATGTGTCAAAAAATTTGTTTGCTATGTTACTAGCAAAAAGATTGGACGCCACAGTTCCGATCAATCTATGTCAGAGTCTGTCACATCATGTACTTCAGCAGACTACTAAGTTGAAGTCCCAAAATGTTTTCAAAGCTTGGTATGTTTGGCAGTTCCTTTATTGGGAAACTTCTCCAGATGCTCATGACCAGGTAAGGATGGCTTGGAGCCAGAAGCCCTTTCCAATAACTAACAATGTGGATTTTTCATCAGATGAATAAGCCCCAGATATCTAGTTAGCTATCACTGGGCAAAAGAGGAAAGCCACGCAAGAGGAGGCTGGCAGTTCAAAAAGACCAAAAACTACATTGACCAAAAGCAGTGCTTTCCTTAGGCAGTAGAAAGTCGTCGAAATAGTGTCTGTTAAAAAACTCCAGTAGACCAGACTTTAGATGGTCAGTCAGAACAACCTCTTCTCCAGATCACTTGCGGAATCAGCCAGTGAGCATGGAAAATTTCAGCAACCACCAGTGCAAGAAAAGACCAGTCAGATAGGACCAGTACTGAGCAGCCAGCAGGTCAGACTGATAAAGAAAAAGGACCAGCAGTACCTTCGAGTCCACTTGGTAAGGTTTCCATTCCTCACAGTGAGGCGGCTCTGTATTTAACCAAGAAGGACCGATTCCAACAGCTGCAGGCTCATCCTCTCAAAGGATTTCTAATCTTGCACACATTTGATTATACTTCACTACCATATATGGCTCATGTCACGGTTTACGAGCCAGTTGCCTGTGACCCAGCCACAGTGAATGATGGATGTTCCATACTTATTCAGTCATCCTAGAACACTATTGTAAATGCTATAGGACAAATGTTGGATGCCTAAGTGTGAAATGATGACTTGACCAAGTTAAAAGCTGAACTAAGGGAGACTAAGCAGCAATTTGAAAAGTTGGAGCAGGAGAGAGGAGCCCAGTCCCTACGGCACAGTGTCCTTGAAAATCAATCAGCTAGGACCATACATCACTTAGAAGATAATTTGTCCAAGATGGAGTTTGAGATATGGATGCTTAGAGATGGCTGAAAGAGCTGCTGACAGATTCGAAACCATGCTGCAAATGAAGCGAGTTGATTTCAACTCATTGTTGACTAGTCACACTACCTTGAAAGACACTTTAACTGAAAGATATATCTATAATAATTTGGTTGAGATACTGAAATCAGAAGGGAATGTTATTTTCAATATAGATATTCTAAGAGCACTTATGGAAACAATGCAGAGTGATTTGCAGGATAAACTTTCCGAATACAACAGTGCTTTGGCAAATCAAGCTATCCTGGATTATATTGAGCAGCAGAACAACCTCGATGAGGATGATGATAAGGCAGCAGAAGAGGAAGAGAAGGAGGATAAATCAGAAGAAAGGCATGATGATGATGACTCTCCTCCATCTCCACCTTTAGGATCTGGTGCTGGTAGAGCAGGGGCCGCAGGAGGAAAGCAGCCCAATAGAGACCAGTATGAAGGTCAGCATTCGGGTGATCAGCAGGCTGGAGATCAACAACCCAGCAACACTGGGAATTCACCAGTGCACCAGTCACAGCACAGTTATGATGAGAAAGAGAAAGGCAAAGCTGTGGCTGAGGTTCTAAAAGGTGATGAGCAACATTCATTACAGCTCATCACAGTGAACAAGAGACTAAGACATCAGCAAGCTCCTTTAACCAAGATGTATCTGGAGGATGATGTTCTTCTGTCTGATCTTTTCAGAGATTGTATGTCGGCGCCAGAGAAATGGTCCAACATTGGAAATCAGCTACTTTCCATGACCAGGAGGTGTGCCAACTACCTGAGCATCCTAGCAGAATTCAATTGCTAGAAAGAGTACCTGAATGGGTACTAAACTCCGATTACAAACTAGCTAATCCACACTGGCAACGGCAGTCTACTGCAGACTGTCATTCCCTAGCCATTGAATTAAAGCTCTTGCTGAGGAACATGCCAACCTATAAATGTATGAAGGACGTCAGACAATTAAAAGAGGTTTTACTGATAATGCAAATTTCCAGGAGAGTTCTGGATAATGATAGTAAGAGAACAAGCAACTGCTCTCCGAAGATTGTTTCAGCTGGTTAGAGTAGCTAGAAAAATGATGCAGCATGAGAATCAGGCTGTCCTCAATTTTTTGGAATTTGTACCCGATTCTCCAATCCTTCTGTATGCTTTACCAGCCAGAGAAGCTGAGTTGCCTAGGTTTTTCCCAGCACTGTATCCTCAGCATCCAGAACCAGTAGATCGGCTCACATACTATAATATTACTGATGATCTTTGGGATTGCTATGAGCGATCCACTGTTGAATGAAAAACCTGGCAAACACTACTCAATGATGCTCTTCAATTAAGTGATCTTGAGGAACTAAAGGAGGAGATACAGAGAATTAAGTTGTGTATGGGACAATGGAAAATCCATCTTAGAGGTCTCACCAAGATCACAAACCAGCTGCTGCAACTTACTGTGGATCCTTCAAAATCCCTGAAAAGGATGTTACGGCTAAGCAAGGCCTGGGACCACAATATAGAGAGATGGCTGAGATTCTCTTTGAAGCTAATATTAAAACAAATCAGCCTCTTCTATAAGGATGGATCCATACAGCTTTGCATTGTCACAAATTGGCCAGAACTCGTCTAACAAAAGGAAAACGCACACTCTATGATCCCAACACCAAAACCTATCATCCTCTCATGCCTTATGAAGTAGAAATGACTACAGAAAGGTGGGATCAGCTTGAGCAAGAGGCCATTTACAGACTTATCCACAAGGACAATGCTGGCACTGGGACTTTTGAAACACCAACACGAAAAGTCCCACCAACACGATCGAAGGGCAAGAAGAAGTGGGTTCAGTGGAAGGATACTAAGTAGTTCCATCTCAGAATTTGATGGTGGATTTTTCCAGCCATTCTCAGAATCAAACGGTGGATTTTTCCAGCCAATCTTGGAATCAGACGATGGATTTTTCCAGTAAGGTGTTGGAGTTTCTTTGGTTGGACACCCATGGAATTACAATTATAGGGGTGTCAAGCACTCAACAAGCATGAAGTATGGTATAAATCTTGCAATACCAGGGGAGCTAGCAACTTCAGAAGAGTACTATCATGAGGAACATCGGCCAAAACCCAGTAGGCAGGCAAAGAGGTTTCTCAACACCTCAGAAGGATCAGACAGTGGATTTTTTTTCAAAAATTTTGGAGTTTTACCAAAATTCAAGAAAAAATGGAAGGATGTAGACAACGGAGATAGTCTCAATAGGCGGGAATTGTCTCTTGGAAGTTGAACAACAGACCAACCAATAATTACCATGGCGGTTACCACAATAACCTTAAGAGGCTATAAATAGGACCCATTACATTATAATCGGGTTGATTATACTTTGGGCTGCTTGTACTCTTTGACCTCTTACTTCTAGTCTCTCGGTTCTAGTCTTTGAAGCTATCTTGAGTGACAATCTCTTCACTAATTGTAACTCTACTGTGTAATCATTAATACAATAGTCAATTGAGCTTCAGTCTGGGATACCTTGTACTCGTAAATTTTGAATCTGAATCTAAAACACTTTTCCAATCATTCAGTTTGTTTCTAGTTCTAGTAGAGTATTTCAGTTCAGTAACTATTCCACCTCAGTTTCTATATTCCATTCCAATTTCATTGACTGAATTGATGACTTCTAGTAGCTGTAAATTCTAACATTGGCATCAGCTATCTAAAGAGATTAGCTCCAATCCCAGAAGGGTATGTATAAAGATGTATCTCAATTTGTAGAGTCGTGTGTAACTTGTCAAATGTATTCAAATGTCCGACATCGTGATGGATTTCACCCTACATATCCACTAGACATGCACTATACATGGTTTGTGGATCTAGTCACAATGCCTTTAGGACTCTGGCAGATGAGATACTTAGTTCTTGCATGAGAGGACCTAATTAACCAGGTTGAAGGACGAACATTAAGAGCTAAAACCACAGAAGCTGTATGAAAATTCCTTCTTGATGAGGTGATTTGTCGTTATGGTTGTGTGGGAAGATCACCGCAGACAGAGGTGAGCTGGATGCCGAGGAAGCAAGGGAGTTATTTTCTAGATTAGGAATCAAGATTTCTCTTACTATATCTTACAACCCTGAAGGCAATGGAACGAGTGAAAGGGGGCATCCTACTATCATCAAAGCTTTGGCCAAGGCTTGAGAAGGAAGAGTTGATGAGTGGCCAAAACTATTGCCATATGCTTTATGGGCTAATCGTACAGCACATAGCTCAATAACTGGCTATATGCCTACGGAGCTGATATATGGTCAAAAGCCAGCGATGATGATTGAAGATATAATTCCCACATGGAATGTACTACCTTGGAAAGAGGGGCTTAGTAGGGAAGATCTCCTTGCATTGCATATAAGGCAATTAGAGAGAAGACCTGGTGACATTGAGGTTGCAAAAGAACGACTCAAAAAGGCAAGGCTAAAAAACAAGGACTACTTTGATAAGCACCATCAGCTCAAGAGTGGGATTTAATGTATGATAGTAGCCTCAATAACCAGCACACAGTCATGCGTACGTTCTCAAAAATATGGTTTGGACCATATGTTGTAAAGCATGTGCATAAAGATGCTACTTATAGCTTGTGTGAGCTAGATGTTACAGAAGTAAAGATTCCCATTGCAGGAAAAAGGATCAAAGTATTTAAGAGAAGAGGAGACAGTGATTTAAAAGATTAGAGGAGGAGGAAGAGCAAAACAAAGGTGAAGATTAAAGTGAAGATGAAGCGTTGGAAGCTATCAATGAAGATGAAATCCTGGAAGATCTACAAGGCAATTCAAACTACCTAAAATCATATGTGGCACATACCAGAGGATGTGCAGATTTAGAGGGGATGGATGTCGTGCTGTGACACGTACATAGTGAGAACGAATGCTACAAGATCTATCTTGCAACATTTTAGATACATAAGTATATTTCATATAGTGTACATATACATATCTAAGAATAATAATAAGCTTTCTATCTCATCATAATATTTATCTCAAGGTTAACATATTCTTATTTTACCGTTAGAAAGTACTATAGGAAAAAGCATCAATAGCCCCGCTTCTTTAACTTGGAGCAAAAAGCATTGGTTCTTTCTTTCTATTATCTGATTATTATCTCACACCCTAGCTAGATCCTCTATCTAGGATAACTTTTAATATGTATATATATTCTATGTATTTTTCATATTTTTCTTATATTTCTTTTTAATAGCTACTACAAAGGAATCAAATCCTAGTGGGACACTAGCTTCCATGATTCTCAAAGATACACCTATTCTAATGCATTATTGCAAGGATGATTACAAAAAAAATTCAAGGAGCAATGTCATGCTTTCATATTGCATGAGGTGTCCATTGGAATCAAATGAAAACCTAGGCTAAGGGGACTACAAGAAGACTTTTGCTGCCAGAAATGTACCCCATTTTGATGATTTTTTAACACAAGGTTCCAATCCAAATTGGAAAATGTACATAGAATGGGAGCCGTAGCTTATGAGCTGAGTTTTTTGCCCCTATTTTTAATTTTTTATTTGGAGCCATGGTTGAAGAGATATGATCAAAATGGTGGACCCAGTCCATCCACATCATGCAGGGAAAGCCTATTTCAAACTTTGCTAGTTCTTCGTGTTCACATTGGCTCTTCTCTTTCTTGTGTAACCCTTGGGGGTTCCCTTCACCCATAAAACGGGACCTCTTCTTCCTTGAACTTCAGTCAAGAGGGAATGAGAAGATACATGTCAAATTAGATTTTAACCTTACACTTGCCTTTGAGCAAGGCTAGCTAAATTTGAAAGCATCTTTGTAAACATCAACTCTAGTCAATCAAGGCCGAAGTCTTCTACCGCTTACCATCTTCGTCACTTTCTCAAAGGGGTTGATAAGTAAGGTGTCTTTTGCTTTGTTATTTTGTTAATTTTTGTTTTTCATCTCCAAGCATGACCTATACCTCCATGTCTTCTACTACTTCTACCTCTATTCCTATCTTCATCTCTCTTGTGTTCTAATTGTTTATCTTGAAGGCATTCAAGCAACAACGCTCCATTAACAACCTTCTTTTGAAGAAATACTAGTGCACAAGATACATCTCTTCCTGAAGTCTCCTTATTGCCCATATGCCTATGGGCAATAAGGATACTTCTCTTCTCTTTGCCTATTGTTTCTCTTGAAGGCATTCAAGCAACAACGCTCCATCAACAACCTTCACTCGAAGAAATACTAGTGCACAAGGTACATCTCTTCCCGAAGTATCCTTATTGCCTATGGGCAAGAATAGGGCTTGGAAGGGAAACTTCTCTTCTCTTCACTTCTCTCATATCTACATTTTTCACATACTAGAGTTATACTAGATGAATAATCCACATGATGTGAATTTTTATCGCTTTCACTTTGTGAGATCTATTACAATTAATGTATGGAATAGTCGTAAAATACACTTTCAACAACGTATAGTGTTTCTCTTTGGCCCAGAAAGGCTCAATGTAATACTCCTTTCACCGAATCCCATTATACTACCCCTTATAGACTATAGCTTTTCTTTTGACATAAGTGTAGTTATCTTGCTATGAACCAAGAGGATTTATACACACAATTAATCCAAATCACTAGACAAAATATATATATTATGGTAAGCACAAAATTACAATTCCAAAGAACAATTCGTAGCCTGCTTGGTCGGCAAAGATTGAACGCCATTAACTCATCTATTAACCCTTTCATATTACCCATGATACGATACGATCAAAGCCTTGATGTTTTCATCTTTGTGTTGTTTTGATATTCTCTTTTGTCTTATTTCTTTGTGTGTGTGTGTGTGAGTGCAAGAGAGAAAGAGTGGGGCTTCTTTGATTACACTTCCTTCCAAACCTTAAACTTCATGGCAGCTATGGTATAACTCCTTCATATAGTTTTTGGAGTTCTCTCACAAATTCTCACAGCCAAAAGCGCGATGCTTTCCTGGCAAGACCGCAAACTTCTTGACAACATGGAGGTACACAAATGTTCACAGCGGCATAGTCCAGTGTGCAGATGCCTTTAGGAGAGGGATTTGGTACAACTTCACATGTATCAAAGTTGATAGTTTTAGTCTTACCTTTTGCTTACACCTTCGTGTGAGTTAATTTTCAATAATCAATTCAATATTGTTATTCAGATGGAGCATTTCAAGGAAGCGTCAGGCTCACAAAGAGAAGCTCGTATCAAGGAAAAGCGTGAGTGCTATTGATGTTCATAAGATTAAGAAGCTTCATTTACTCTTTTATTAATATGTTCACATTGTTCAGGAAAAAGAAGCAGGATGTCTGCAAAGGAGGTAATTGACTTCGCTACACGAGTCTAGAACAAAAAAATTGCAAGTCTTAGACCTTCCATTAGTTACATACCGTCAATTGGTAAGTATGCGGGCCTTCTTGAATGACAGTTTGAGGTATGTTTCAAGATCTTGCTTGATCTTTTCGAGGGTTTTTGGCAAATAGCAATGGCGATCATACTCAGATTGTGCATTTTGGTTGGGACAAGATAGAAAATGACTTGAAGAATGCTTTGTTGAGCAGTGTCAAGCCACACATTGTGGAAAAATGTACACGGCCATTGCACCACAGGTCGACAATTGATTTCTCAGTGAACATTTCTATTATGTTCTTGCCATCTAATGCCCCTGTGTGTGGGCTATCTAATTCTGATGTCCTAGATTAGAACATGATGGAAGTATGCCATTTTGGACAACTCCGATCGATTGCATTGGCAAAGCCGATGACAAAGGTGTGTTCATAATTTTTTGTCAGCCAGATAATTATGGAATGGTGCATGATATGGCTGCAGTTGCTGGATGGCGTGAAAACCACTTGAACATGGTTGTCTATAAGACACCAATATGAAAGAAGGAAAGTAGAACTATGCGCACATTGTTGGTGTTTTGGACAAGAGAGGAGGATGGGACACCTATGCGGTGTACAATTTGATGCCCACTATCTTTAAATAGAGTTTTTTTGCATCCTTTGACATTTCCTCGTTCTACAAGGGGTATAAAACATGGGGAGTGGTTTGTTTGGAAATTTCTCGTGTAGTACACAAATGAGAACGACGTTGTCATTCAGTACGGAGGTGAATGTGTAGCGTTGAATTTGTTGGGGAACTAGATGGGTCATATGATGACAATATCTGAGAGCAATGAGGAGTTCTCCACCAAACTACACACCATTTTGGATATGCAGGCCCATCAACTCAGAGAGATACAGGAGCAAGACAACATACATGCAGATGGGCTGGAGCATGTCCTAAAGATAGAATCTCTATTGGGGCCTCACATTGTGGACGATCCACCAGCCCATGGATTAGAGTAGATTTTTCAAACAAGACCTCACATTGTGTGGACAACGATCTTCTTTGTAAACCATTGTAGATGTTACTTTTAAATGTCTTATGAACAAAGAGATATGTTTATTCACAAGTAGCCTAATCTTGTTAATAAGTGGATTTTTTTCTATTCATGTAAACCTTTCCGTGTACTGTGAGATATATATTATGGACTTGTCTGTTTTTTTATTAGGTGTATTTTTTGTATTCTTTTAACTCTTCTCTAAAAACTTGCAGTCACTATGGTTGTCCTTTCTTGGTAGTTGAGCTTACCAATTGTAGGATCCCACCACTCACATTGTGAGTCATCCTCTCTCGTCTTATCTCCCTCTCTTGTCATTTTCCTAAGCACGAGCATTGTCATCTGTCGAACTCTTAAAGAGAAGTTAGAGACACCTCATTCTCTTGCCATTGTTATTGAATATTTCTTCAAAACTCATTTTGGCATGTCAAGAGTTATGTTTTACGGAGCACATAGAGTGGGTAAGCAAGGAGCTCTTCACTCTGGAGAACGGCCAATTGTATGTACCATGCCAGATGAGACCAAATGAAAGATTATCCTTGATAATAGTTGGATCTATTGAGGGATACAAAATGTTTTTTATGTGAAGATCACACTATCATGAAGCAACAAAATATGTGTTGCAAGGAAAATGTGCCCAAGGAGGAGGCAAGTCCATCAAGATAATAGAAATGTGTGACCTATGAGGCCAAGTTACAATTGAAAGTATGATTTTGGAATTACAATGGATACCCACGGAATGGGGGAGTTGGCATAGATGAACTAACGAGCAAATAAGATGTATTTCTTGTTGAAACTTGGGAGCATGATACATAAAGGATTCATGGGTTGGAGGATTACAATGTACATTCATTGATGTGGTCAAAGAATCTCAAGCAACAAAGACAATGGGTAGCATGTATGGTTAAGAAAGGACTAGAAGATTTTGTATTAATTGTAAAAGATGACAAACACAAACGTTATGTATGGCTGAAAATAATGACACCAAAAAGAGCACCCATTTTGTATCCGGTTGCTACATTCCTCATCAAGATTCTCCCTTTTATGCTTGTATGGATAGAGATTGGTCATTTTTGTATTTAGAGGAGTACATTTCTTATTTTAAAGGCAAAGTGATGTTATTGTCTTTGGAAATATGAATGCTAGCACAAAAACATTGCAACATGATACTCAACAATTTAATATGCCATACATTTCAAGGGAGTTGGAGGAAGTTATCTTATATGATCGTACTTCAATGGATGAGAAAGATCCCAATCACTATAGAAAGTTATGTTTACACATGTGCAATAGCACAGGTATGCTCATTGCCAATGGTGTATCTTTGTGGAGTGGAACCAATGGATTTACATGTAGAGAACATGATGGGGATAGTGTGATTGACTATATGCTACTCTCCAAATTCATCATGCATTGCATAAAGACTTTTACACTTGGTAAATGGACCCTCGGATAAGATCATCAAACCTTATGTATTGAACTTGCATGTGGAGAAGCAACTAAGCATGATAATCTCAGCCAAAGGAAAGAGAAGTTATCACTATGTATGGATTTCAAACATGCACCACTGTACATTGAAATGATTGACCAAAAGGGGACCAAAAGTTATGGATGAAAAAGATTCAATATGATCCACCATTGAAAACTAAATGGGAAGCTTTCAAGAAAGTTATTTGTTATTGTGCCCAAGAATGCTTTGCCATAAAGCATGTCCAGGGTATCAACAAAGATAGATCATGTAAAAGGTGGTATTATAAATTATTTCAAGATGCTCAAAAGTCCTTGATAAATCTTGATCCAGCTATGGACAAAGACAACTATCAAAGTCATTTGCATACATACAAGGCATTGATTCAAAAGAAGAGAAGAAGATGGGAAGTAAAGCATCAATTTTTTCAATTTCAAGAAAAGGCACGTGCATGTGGAAGATTTTGGAGAAACTTAAAGGACAAGCGGGTTGAGAGTTTTGGTAACTTGAGTCTTGTGGGCACATTGTTGTAGGCAACGATATGAGCAACCAAATGCTGGGAAAATGTCATTTTAAGGTTCAGTCCCATGTATGTACTATTTCTTTACCAATGAGGATGTCCGCAGTGGGCTTGAAAAGTTGGCCACTCACAAAGCAAGATATCTTCAAGGTACCAAGCCGAAAATGATTGAATGGATGGGAGATATTACATGTGAGTGGATATTCAACCTTGCACTTCACCATGGTATGCCTTGTGATGAGAGTACTAATTGGGTCACGCCTTTGCATAAAGGAGGGGATGTAAATAATGTAAATTACTACCGGACTATAATGATTCGGTCTCTTACGGAAAATTTATTTAGGTGCATAATGGAGATAAAATTAAGTGATTGGAATGAGGAGAATGGCAAGCGTGCAAAAGGACAAGCACGTTTTTGTTGACCCCATAGCACCATTGATCGTCTTGTTACTCCTCATGTTCTCACGAAGGAAAGTCGGTTGAAAGGCAAGCCATTGTATTGTTGCTTTGTGGACTTTAAGAAAGCCTCTGATATGATTCCACATAAAAATTGGAAAAACTCCAAGTGCCAAGTGAGTTTATGCTTGTGGTTTCTCAAATTTGTGAGAAGGTGATGGGTCAATTGCACATAGGAAGAGGAATTTCATTTTTTTTTGCAAGCACTTTTGGGGTTAAACAATGATATACATTGTCACCGACTCTCATTGGTCTATGCATCGATCGATTGGAACAAATGGTACTTGCCTTTATGCAAGAAGAAGGCATTGAAGAGGTCACTATTTGCAATGCTTTAATCATGTTTTTGTTGTATGCAAATGATGTAGTGCTTCTAGTACACACTTTACAGGATGCACAAAAGCTTATGGTTGTCCTTGAGAACTTTTGCTTGCATAGTGGGATGATTGTGAACGAATCCAAAACAAAGGTTATGCTTGTGAAAACCAACCATAAGAAGAAGACAGGCATTGTGCACTATAATGAGACACTTGAAGTTTTTGAGAGCTTTATGTACCTTGGCCTTGAGTTTTCGGTCAATTACAAGTGGCATGAATGTGCTATACGTCATTTCAGAGCCAGAAAGAGAGCACATTATGCATTTGAGAACATGTGTAATGCGGGAAACATCAAGTGTTGGGTTCTCAAGTAGTACCTTTTTCACACATTGGTGACTCCAATTCTTCTTAATGGACTTAATGTGTGGGGTGGGAGCATGTTAGAATCTACTTGGAAAGAGTTGGAAAATGTCCAAAAGCATTTTCTTACAAAATTTCTCCAAGTTAAGACACAAACACTATATATGCTCCTACTTCTTGAGTTGGGATCTCTTCCAATTGACGTTATGGGCATGGAAAGGGTTGTGGAGTACATGATAAAGATGAGTCAAAACCCCTCACATTGACTTCCTACAATTGCATGTGAAGCAAGAAAAAAAGTTCAAAAGATGCATAAAAGCAAGATCTTAAGCATGGGATGGATGCAAGATATAACGAAGTGGTTTGAAAGATGGGATGCATTACACTTGCTACATGATGAAAGAGAAAACCATACTCACCCTTACATGCTTGAGCCTATCCCCTTGTCATCGATATGACTATCATAGCCATCCGACTAGCTCCCACTCCCTTCGATGCAAGATAGGGCGTTGGGGCAATGTAGAAGAGTGAAATTGAGTGTGCACATTATGCTCACTGCAAGTTCGAGAGTCTCAGTACCACACAGTACTAGAGTGCTCAGCTTTTGGTCATGTCTGAAATTACTTCCCTTACAATTTCTGTCATGACTTAGACCTACACACTTTCCTCTCCCCGCCACAGTGTGGGCTCTCCATTGCGACTCTTATCACCACAATTTTGTAGCTTCGAGAATCACTCATCAACCACACACATACTACATCACATGTAACTTTGGTCCCATAGGTCATATTTGACCTTCGAGGAAGATAATAAAATCTCTCTCTCTCTCCCCTCTCTCTCTCTCTCTCTCTCTCTCTCTCTCTCTCTCTCTTATCAATTTTTTAGGAGAAACTCTCATCTCTCTTCTCTCTCTCTCTCTCTCTCTCCTTTTTTAATTTTCTCTCTTTTCTTTCTTTGAGTTTTATTATTTTTCACTCACTTTATATGTCATCAATTTTCTAGGAAAGAATCTTCTCTCTCTCTCTCTCTCTCTCTCTCTCTCTCTCTCTCTCTCTCTCTCCCATTCTCTTTTTTGTTTATTCTATTTCCATTCTATACGTGTGTGTGTGTGTGTGTGTGTGTGTGTGTGTCCCTATGTGGTCATGCATGGACAAAACCTTTTGGGCTTTTGAAGATGTTAACGTAACATTTTGCTTCATTTTTGTCTCTCTCTATACCAATTATGGTTTTTTTCATTGTGGTCATTTGGACCTTTTGAATGAGGTAAACATCTCTCTCTCTCTCTCTCTCTCTCTCTCTCTCTCTCTCTCTCTCTCTCTCTCTCTCTCTCTCTTTGTGTTCTCATGGAGGAAAGTCGGTTGAAAGGCAGGCGATTGTATTGTTGTTTTGTGGACTTTCAGAAAGCCTTTTATATTTTTCCATGTTACAGTTTGCGGGTAAGGATGGAAGAACCCCATGTGCCAAGTGATTTTATGCTTGCGGTTTATTGAAGCTATGAGAAGGTGATGTGTCAATTGCACACAAGAAGATGAGTTTCAAAAATTTTGCAAGCACTATTGGGGTTAAACAAGGATGTCCGTTGTCACCAACTCTCTTTTGCCTATGCATCAATCAATTGGAACAAATGGTACTTGACTTGATGCAAGATGAAGGCATTGAAGAGGTCACTATTTGCAATGCGGTAATCATGCTTTTGTTGTATGCACATGATGTAGGGCTTCTAGCACACACTTCACAACGTGGTGGACATGTAAAGTTGTATCCTCGCCTAACAACCAATGGGGAGAAGTGTCACCTCTAGAAGACATGTAAGCAAGAGGAATGCTAAAGGCGAACGTGAAATCACCATCACTAGCATAGGAAGTCACTACTCTAACATGTGTCAAAACCTCATCTGTATCATGCATAGATCTTTTTTGCTGCCTCATACGTCTAAAACAATGGTGCCTAATGTGCCTTGTGTGACCACGATGGAAACAATGCAAGTATTAGCAACAACGAGACCGTCCTCTCTCACAAGTCATCACTATAGACTTTGAGCTATCACACATGTCTGCTATATGTATGCCAAGAAACCAAAGTATGGTGAGAAAACAAACTCAACCATAAACCATGCCAAATTGGCAATAAAAGTGGGAGATAATTCGAGCATTACACAATCATGAAAATCATTACAAATCGCATCAAAATTGATGCTTGCATATGCATAAATCAACTCCACAATCTGCTATCTACATGCACACAATTTGGGACAAGCACCTCAACCGAGCATAAAGCACATAACCATATATGCAAGTAGTGAGCAAACAAGCTCAAAATGCATCCAGAAGAGAAAGTGTCTGCAAAAATCTACAAAAAACCTATGAAACCTGTGAGTGGAAAAGTCTATAGCCATACAAGCATATGCAATCCTCACTCATGGTGAGAGTGGATACAAGAACACTACTCGTGTTCAGAACTAACAAAACCCATCAAAATGGGAGTCACACTCAGCCACTAAACCATTAGAGAGTAAAACTACACATACACATGAAACATGACCAGAATTTGGGAAAAATTTGATAAAGTTTTTCCTGTAAACTGAGTAAACTCAAAAGAATTCACCAAAACTGTATGAAAATAGATACTCAGTGTCTTAGTAAACAGATCCACAAATGGTGTACATGCATTGTCAAAATCTTGGCAAAATCCTAAATGAGTGGCTCTATGGATGAGTGCACTTGTCCAAAGTACCAAAAACCTGTGAATCTACCATTTTATGAGCTACACCTAGCTCAAGCTATATCCATAAATGCATGCATAGCATAAGGTGCACAAAATCGTGCTATAAATCACTCTGTGGAATGCCCCACACAGTCATACATGAGCACTATAGGTGCTGCAGAATCTACACTAGAAAGTATGTGCAACCTATGAGAAAAACATTGAGAATTTGGCACACACTACTAGTCACAAAGCACAACCAATCGCCTATGGTTTTAAACACCGTACAAGAGCTGAGATTGCTCAAGGAAATCACTCTAGGATGGTTCGTCGGAGCCAAACCCCTCCGAAATGAGCGTCAGAGAGAGCTAATAACAAAGCCATGTTGGAGGAGAGCTAGGCCGCTCTCATGTTGTCGAAGTAGAGAAAAATGCTCAATGCTGACTTTCATCGTCGAACAAAAGCACGCTAGCCGAATAGCCACCAAATTGGTCAAGGCCAATGCCAAGCTGCCAATGCCGTGAAGAACGCCAAAACACTGAGAAGAACACTCTAGAAAATGTGCTCGGCGAAGTTGAATCCAAGCTGAGAACTGATCCTCTCTCTCTCTCTCTCTCTCTCTCTCTCTCTCTCTCTCTCTCTCTCTCTCTCTCTCTCTCTCTCTCTCTCTCTCTCTCTCTCTCTCTCTCTCTCTCTCTCTACTTGTACACCGAGGTTGGGAAGTCGTGGCCACCAAGGAGGTCGGGGGCTGATGTCGGGTGATGACCAAGCTTGATCAAGAGAGCTCCCAAGCTCTCTCTCTCTCTCTCTCTCTCTCTCTCTCTCTCTCTCTCTCTCTCTCTCTCTCTCTCTCTCTCTCTCTATCTCTTGCTACTCTTCGCTTGTCCATCAGCCAAAGCTAGTGTGTGAGAACACGCCCTTAAAAAAATAAAAATAAGCTCAATTTTTAATTTCTTGCATAATTCTTGGTTCTTCTCTCTCCCGACTCTCCCTTTGATTGTGTGTGTGTGTGTTAGACACGCAACGATACCCACCCCAAAAAACTTTGTTCAATGCTAATCAAAACTCTCCCGACTCTCCCTTTGATTGTGTGTGTGTGTGTGTGTGTTAGACACGCAACGATACCCACCCCAAAAAACTTTGTTCAATGCTAATCAAAACTTTTGATTTGCCAAGCTATGCTTAGGATTTGTAAGCAGTGATACCTTGCAAGGTGAATTCCCAAGCCTTTTCAGATTTTGACTTCTAGCATTGCCCTAGTTTTTGCTTGCTCTCATGGCCAGTGTTGTTGCAGGTTTCTCACAAGCTCGATTTGGACTACTCGAGCCCGTTTTCCTTGCAATTTTTTTTGTTTGAATGTTGTCCCTTGTTTGTCCTGCTACTCGGTGTCAATTGCAATTTTCTCAACTCTCGTTTCTCATATCTATTCTCTGCAGACTTGCCCAAATTGTGTGTGTGTGTGTGTGTGTGTGTGTGTGTGTGTGTGTGTTCACACACAACCGCACACTATTCCCAGACTCTCAAATGCTCACAGGTCGATTTGCTTCACCCTAAAAAGGGCTTTTGATTGCCTTGCTACTACGATATGCTTGATTTCCCTGATTTTCTCACAAGCCTTGAATCCATTGCAACAAATCTCCATAGCCTGACTCAATTCTCTATAGGCTTCACTTGCTACCTAATTCCCTCCTTGGTTCTCAACAACGTGCCTTGCTTTTTTGCTCAAGCTCTCCAACTCCTCTCAATGCACACCATTTCCTGCTCAATTCTGCTAGAATTATCATGGCTTGGTTTATTTGCTCAAACCTTCAATTGTCCTATGTTGAGCCTTGCAAACTTGTCATGGTGGGTTGCTCATTGCTTGCATTACTCAATTGCACCTCCCCAAAGCTTGAGCTTTTTTCCTTCCCGATGCTCTCTGCCAAAAGCCTTGCTACTTTACTCTAAAGATGCCCCAATTCTCTCAAGGTTCCCTCTTCTGCGAGAGGGGACCTACACGCTTTGGAAGCTCCAAGATCCGAGATCTTACCTTGATGTGGTTTCGTCATGCCGGATCTACGCTGCCAAGCTCAAGTTCGAGCTCCAAGCTGCTCTGCCATAGCTAGCAGGCTCATTGTAAAGTTGTCTGTGGCCGGATCTACCGTTGTAGCTTTGATACTTGTGAGTGCGCTCGTGCATGGAAGCGTGAGTGCGCGGTGTGGTGCAATGCGTGCAAGGAAGGGGAGAAGCAAGAGAGTTGTGTGGGTGGAGCAACCTCCAAAAAATGAGAGGAGCTCCTTTTTCTTTTTGTATATGAAGAATAAGGATGTACAGTGGCTAACCAGACACCAGACGTTTGGCCCAACGCCTTTACCCCAACACTTTAAATCATTCAAGTCTATAAGTGTGCATCTACTTTCTTTGGATTTTTCTTCAAGTTGCATCAAACGTGTTGTTTATATCTCAAGTGATCTCTTGAGATGCTCATTCTCAACAACAAGAACCCTTAGTGTGCCATTCTCCATTGCAAGCTCCTGTAAGTTTTCACCTTGCTTGTTTACGATCTCTTGCAATGATACCAAGTATGCCATATCATGGTTTTTGAAGTCGTTGGTGGAGTGATTGTGTTGCTATCTCCATAAGAGATTTTGGATCATTTTCTACAATGGTTGTGGACCTTGTTGAAAAAGGATAACCCTTGCCAGCGTCAAAAGACATTGTATGTAGATTAAGAGATGAGAGTGAGCTCTCCAAACCTGTTCAGTTTAGAAATGTTGTGAAGCCTTCCATATTTTTTCTTTCAAGTGTTTTTACATCAATGTGTAGAGGGTGTCATGCTCTTCAGTAGCTTGGTAAAGAATGACATTAGTAGGATCACCAGCTTCATGCAGACTCAATTTCAAACATGTTTCCATAGGAGTGGCAATAGGTTTGCAATCCTCAAGTCCAAGCTTACATAGAAATGTCTCTATGTAACTATTTTGACACAAGGTAATACCACCATCACACTGCTTAAACTGTATACCAAAGTAATGATGCAGCAGCCCCAAATCCTTCATCTTGAAAGTAGCATTCAAATCAATCTTAAATTCAGCAATATGTGCCTCATCGGGACCAATGATCAGCAAATCATTCACATAAAGAACAACAATGAGAAGTACATCGCCCTCACGCTTGACATACAACGTGCTTTTTGTTGGACTGTTATGAAAGCCTCATTTAATTAAATGAGTGTCAGCTTTCTCATATCAAGCACAAGGAGATTGCTTCATCCCATACAAAGCCTTCTTATATCTGCACACTTTGTCCTCTTGTCCTTTTTTGACAAAATCGCGAGGCTACATTACATAGACTTCCTTAAAAATGTCACCATTCAAGAAAGCAGTAAGAATAAAATTGATGTACATCCCAACCAAATTGAGCTACCAATGCACATAGAAAACGAACAGTAGTCATACGACAAGTGGGAGAAAAAGTCTCTTCATAATCTATGCCTTTTTGCTGTGCATAACCCTTTGCAACAAGCGAGTCTTACGGCAATCAATCTCACCATCTGGCTTGCGTTTCAACTTGTAAACCCACTTTGCACTAATGGCCTTTTTTCCATGAGGCAAATCACATAAAGTCCATGTGACATTTTCTATAAGTGCATCATATTTTTATTGCATGGGGGGCATCCAATTTTTTGAATTTTGTGCTTCATCAAAAGACAGAGGTTCCTCAACATCATGTAAGCTAGACACAGCCAAAGCATAACAATCTAATGCATAAGATGCATGGCGAGAACCTAAACGAGTACAACTAGATAAAGGTGCATCCAATTTATTGTCATGCAATGTATGCACCAGCCATTTTGGCATACCTCTAGCTTGCTCATTTTCAGCGCTTTCCTTGTCAAGTACATCATGTACATCTGCATCAATAATAGGCTAGTCTGTAACATTTTCAGAAGATCAAAAGCTTGAGGACTGGTAATGGTGGAGAATACATCTCCAAGGAGTTTGAGAGATTTTGTAGCAAGAGAGGTAGTAAGAGGCAACTTACTACAATTTAGACACCCAATCAGAATAGGGTTGCAAATAGGATTATTCAAATGATTCAAGAGCAAGTCACAACCATGCTTTCTGAAGGGGATCGGGGAGCACCACAGACGGAGAGTGAGAGAGAGAGAAGGAGAGACACACACGATGTGGGTGGGGAGACTCAAAGAGTGAGCAGCCCCCTATACACTTATGCTATGTATAAGGTATACAAGTCAGTGAGCGCCCAAACTCTGGGCGACCGGGCAAGGCACAGACGCCTATACCCCAACAACCTCCCACTTAAAGGCGACTGTGCCTTTAAGCAAGAGAACCTAGTCTAAAGACTACAAAAGGTGAGAGAAAACCACTCTCAACCGATGCCCACTGGCTGGCTGTGATGGTGTGCATTCGGCTATCCTGCTCTTGTGTAAGTCCATACACCACCAGACGTACCGCACACGTACTGCAAGTATGTACGCAATACCTGCATATCTCCCTCGTGCACTATGCCATCATCAGTCAACAAACAACTGACAACCCCAACTGCAAATGCTCCCACTGCAGCTGCAATATCCGGTCTCAAGATCAACATCTCATACATGAGACCACCGAATGCCGATGCAATGCTAGTGGGCCCTGCTAGCTCTACAGAGCATGCATCAACATATATATCCCTGGCAATAGGCATCTCTGACTGACAAGGCGTGTCAGCCACATGCACCTCCTGATTGTCCGCAAAAGACGCATCAACCTGTCGTGCAACCTCAGAGCAAACCAGCTGCTCTAGGTGCCTGCTGGAAGACATATCTGCACAACTATATCCCCATGCTCACTGTCGAGCATAGAAAGGAATGACTGCATAATCGCTGACATCTCAATCTCCTCTGCAATCATCCACTGCAAACATGACCACTCAATCTGCTGTGACTCACTAGAGCTCTCATGCTCTAACTCCGTATGCATAGACTCTTGCACAACGTCCTCCTGTCGTGACTCACTAGAGCAAGACCGCTCTACCTGTCTATCCTGCATAGAAGTATCTCTCACAACTGACTCTCTGCTTTGCTCAGTCACTAGCAAAGCATGCATGTCTAACTCTGTCATCTCTCTGTGTGACTGCTCAAGTCGTGCCCCAACTGTGTGCACAACGATCTCACTACTCTGCACTCCATGCAAAGCATCCTGCAACCCACAAGCAAAAGAGACTCGCCTGCTCTCTCGCTCTCTACCTGGCTGCATGATCATTGAGACAACACCGTCTCTCGTGTGATCCACATGCAATGGGTAACCTGTACCACTCCTGGCACCTCTCGCAATCACTAGCGAACCCAAATGCATCACAAAATCTCGCTCTCATAGCGAAATCTGACATCCACTATCCCATAACTGTCTCACTGAGATCAAATCCCGTCTCAGATCTGGCACATAACGCACATGACGCAGGGTAAATCTCATACCACTGGGCAAGGACAAACATACGTCTCCTGCACCCTCAATGTCATACAAAAAACCATCAGCCATGTGCACACAATCAAGGCTCCCACTAGAAAACGTGCTAAACCACTCACGATGCGACGTGACATGGAAAGTAGCATCTAAATCTAGTAACCAATGTGAAGACAATATGCAATCCGTAGACATAAGATCTTCTGAAGACAAGCTAGATGTAAATGTGACATCGCCATCACAAGCATACTCAGTAACCACCGTACTGATCTCACTAGCATCTGTCATGCCCAAATCTGCATCACACATTTGTCGCCTCCGTTGTCTCAAACGCCTGAAACATCGACGCCTAATGTGCCCTCTATGTCCACAATGCCAACATGTCAAGTCTCTATGCCGTCGAGAATTGCGTGTGGGATCAATCTCTCCCATGGACATAGAAGTGGGACTAGACTTCCCTGTAGACATGGATGTCACGTACATAGCATGTAAACTCTATCATAAAGCATGAGTTGTAGTCTCCCTCGAGACCTGCCAGTAAACAGACTCAACCAGATGTAAACAAATCGTAGACATGGCTAACTCATCAAGATCCTGCCAATCATCATCACGCATAGACTTGGGCTTCGCCGATAAACCACACAAGGGTTTATCCTGCCCCAAATCCGCCAATGCAACAAGCATATGCTCCTTCCAAGCAACAAAATCTGCACCATCAAACTGTGTCAGACCATAACGCTGGAAGTCAAATGAAAATTCAGCCATAATGCTCACAAAAGAGCAACCAACAATGACTAGCAAATGTCAACCAAATCAGCACTAAACTGGCTCGAATTGCATCAACAAAAGTCTGCAAATATGGCTCAAAACCTGATGCAAAGTTGCACCAATAACCGTGCAAAACCTTGCACAAAATCACAAGTCAATATGACTCAATCGCGCATAAATATCTAACAAAATTTTGGCAGAGTCTCCTTTGTAACTGGAGCAAAATCTCAACAGTAAACCTCAAAGAGACAATAATATATTCCACAATAGCCAATCCGGGAATAAACTCGACCGGAATCACCTCACAAAGTCATACATATGAGCATACCCGCTCTTGCCGGAGTACCACTCAACGGCACCTCAAATGACATACATGTGAGTGATGATTGCTGCCAAAATACCTTTCAATCGATGACCAAAGGTCTGCCAGATAACTATAGCAACATTTCGCAAAACCTTGCAAGATCTGTCGCTATGCGCAATGCGAAATACGGCACACAAGGGCATACACAAGTGACTCCAAACTCCAACCAAATGATGACTGAAAATCACCTGTCAAAGTGGGAGTAAACTCAACCACTAAACTGTCAAAGAGCAACCTACGGATACGTAGAAGCTATGGCGAAAACCTGGATAAAATCCAACAGAGTTTCTTTTATAAATTGAGCCAAATCTCAAATAATCTCAGCCATAAATAAATACACAAATCCATATATGGCATACATAAACCGCCAAGACCATGGCAACATAGCTCACTCTCGCATGAGTGGCTCTCTGGACAAATGCATATCCAAAAACCTGTGTACACCTATGAATTTGCTGGTTGCTGCAGAAAATACTCCGTGTGTGTGAGATATACCAAAAACAATGTTTTTGGGACCTGAAAGTGCACAAATGAACCTGCTGCTGTACCTGCTATAATTCAAAGCATAATTTCAGCAAATAGAAATCACCATCGCGTCCGGAGCGTGCCAAAACCCTGACCTAGACTTCTGGATCATGTAGATCTGACTCTGTATGACGAAGCTACGTAAAAAACTGCGTTTTAGAGCCCGAAAATGGCAAAAACGAGCTGCACACAGTCTTGAACCTGCTCCTGCTCCACTCTGCGTGATGCAATGTCCTCTCAATGCAAGCTCCAATGCAAGAGCTTTGCCACAACATCATCCAAGCACTCGAATGTCAAGCTCTCCTCCGCCGAGCACTTCTCTAACGAGCTCCACTGAGCTCAAAAGCTTCTCTCACCAAGGAAGCCGCAACCACCTCCTCGACCAAGCTTGACCACACCAAGCTCCTAAGCTCCAAAGACAATGCTCCTCAAGCTAAAATCGCTCCCCGTGAAACTCCGCGATCGAACTCCACCGTCGAGAGCGAGCGAGCTATCGCCTCGAAGCTCTCAAAGCCGTCGTGCTCTCCGCGGTCACCATAGCTCTGATACCAATTGAAGGGGATCGGGGAGCACCACAGACGGAGAGTGAGAGAGAGAGAAGGAGAGACACACACGATGTGGGTGGGGAGACTCAAAGAGTGAGCAGCCCCCTATACACTTATGCTATGTATAAGGTATACAAGTCAGTGGGCGCCCAGACTCTAGGCGGCCGGGCAAGGCACAGATGCCTATACCCCAACACTTTCTATGGAGAATCTAACTTAAGGTTTATGGATAGTGGTAGTATCAAAAGGGGCACATATCATCAACAAGTTACCTACTACACCATTGGATTACTAATTTGAGAGGCTGTACATTTGCCTCATTTGAATTTACATTCGAAATTCCACCACTGAAAATAGGCACAAAAGGCCAGATGCAACAATTTCATCACCAAAATTGAGATAATGAATTGTACATTTGTCATCCACAAATTTGACTAAGAGACCAAGTCTAGCAAGTGCAGATACATACAAAAGGTTCTTTTTTATCTCAGGTACATACAATGCATCGACAAGTGTGAAAAATTTGCCATTTGCAGCAGTAAGCACAATCTCTCCAACTCCTTGAACAAGACAAGAGGCATTGTTGGCACAAGTCACCATATCCCATGAGGGACAGACTCAGTAGAGGTAAACAAATCACGATGTGAGGTAATGTGCTTTGTAGCACCCCTGTCAAAATACCACACATGTAAATTTGCAGCAACTGACATACATGCATCATGGACGATAGGATCATAAGTGCACTTTGCACTAAATGTCCATTCTGCATCAACATCAGCATCACAATCTCCTTTGACAAAAGACTCTACAATTGTTGCACTTGTATTGGATCCTGTAGTGGATCGAGCCTCTTTCTTCTTAGCCTCTTTGTCCTTCAATTTCAGACAGTGCTTAATCAAGTGATTATCAGATTTACAATAATGGCAACACATCTTCTTTTTTCCCTTATCACCAGAATTACCAGACAAAGTGCTGCCAGCAGTCGAAGCATTAGGAACATAAGTTTTGCCACTCGCAGCAGAACCATAAGAAGTGGTTACATTGTTTCCCACCTTTTCTTTGAGCTGCAATAAGTGCCTGTTCAACTGCACGTTGCCTAATCCTGTTTTTTCTGAAAAGTGACTCTTGCAACAACAATGTGCATAATGCATCAAACTTGACAACTTCAGGATTTTCTTGGGTCATAACTCTCCGAGTACTAGCAAAAAGTTTGGTAAGAATCTGGCAAAGCATCAAGAACAGTCTGCACAAGTGAACTGTTAGAAACAACTTCTCCTACAGAAATTACTTGCTCATTAACATCCTTGACACCAGCAAGGAAAGTGTCCATTTCATCTTCCTCATGCATAATCTTTGATTCCAACTCTTTACGCAGCAAAGCAATTTTAGCCTCATTGCGGCTTGCATAAAGACCTACTAGAGTATCCCAAGCATGTTTCGCAGATTTTGTTGAACGGATGTGAGGAGTGATAGTGCACTTCACAGACAATGCAATCAATGCAATCAATGCATGAGCATGTACATCTCTTAGATTCCAACGAGCCTGCTCAACCATAGGCAAAACAGCTATGACAGTAGCAACCCTGGCAGAAAAACCTAGAGCATCATCAACATCGCTTGCATCCACATGACCAGGGCGTACATCAATGCCCTGCACAATGTTCCAAACTCCCTTTGACACAAGTACATGTTGCATCATGTAAGCCCACATAGGGTCATTGTCCCCATCCAATCTGTCCTCAACAGCAAACATCTTGAACACATCTGTGTTGTTGTCAGCCATGGAAAATGCATGCACCTGATGTGAAAACTGCCCAAAATGAGGAGAAATTGAGTGAGACTAGCACATGTCATATAGCACAACCCGCAGTAGAATGTATGAGACTTGTTATGTAGTAATTGGCATTGCTATAAATTCTACACAAAATGACAAAATTGCATGTGCAGACCTGGCTGTAGTGAAAACGGAGGTCAAAATGAGCCCGAAATGAAATTATGAGGAGACCATGCTCTCCAAGCTCTCCCAAATTTGTTGTCGACCTACTAACGCTCGCCAAAGCTTGTTGAAATCTGAGAAAACAAGCAGGGGTGTTCTGGCGACGCTAGCGACTAAGCCCGGGAGAACGTAGCCTGCTCTGATACCAATTGCTGGAATTAGGATTGCAAGGAAATGCACACAGCTTAGAAAAGACGAAGGAAGCTCAAGACACACAATAGAGTGTATTACTTAGTGTGCAATGGAAAGATAGATAGCCCTAGAGTGATGGGCGTATATACAATGTACTAGGGAAAAAAACTCCTAAAGAGGGGAAAAA
Organism: Adiantum capillus-veneris; assembly: GCF_014529385.1. Taxonomy (NCBI): domain Eukaryota; kingdom Viridiplantae; phylum Streptophyta; class Polypodiopsida; order Polypodiales; family Pteridaceae; genus Adiantum; species Adiantum capillus-veneris. The sequence goes on along the minus strand of NC_140939.1, from coordinate 164,742,519 downwards.
TGCCCCAGTGGTCCTAGTGTGTTTACACACATCACTACCACATGTATATGGTAACATTTTTGGCCATGCTACTCTTGGAGTCCCTTGGTACCCACACAAGCTGCCACACACACATGCGAGCAAGTATTACCAAGAGAGAAAACATGCATGTGTGTGGAGATACAATGTTTAGCTATTGAAAGCATGCAATGGTGAAGGCCGCCTTGACATCTCTCTCTCTCTCTCTCTCTCTCTCTCACACACACACACACACACACACACACACACACACACACACACACACACACACACACACACACACACACACACACACACACACACACACACATGCAGCATGAGAACAACAACAGATCTTCACCATCACATAACGCTGGAGTTTAGGGTTCTAGAATTGTGATATACACAATTCTAGAACCTCATGGAATACCCCAAATATTTGGGAAACTTCAAAATACTCTTGTATCAATTCTAAATGGCTTATTCCAAATTTGACATAGTTTCAAAATCCAGCATCATGTTACCTTCTTGTTCTTTGGATTTTGGAATTCTTGAAGTGCTGATTTTTTGAGACACTAGCGAATTGTCTTCAAGGCCCAATAGTGCACATCCATTTAAAGAGAGTAGGTTTAGTGCTCGCCTCATATCAAGTAGGCATTTTTAGAAAATGATTTCTATGAGATTACCCCCCCCCCCCCCCCCCCCTCTCTCTGTCTCTCATTTCTTCTCAAGGCTATCTCAGCAAGCTACTCTTCATTCCAGCTTCTCTCTCAGCAAGACCTTACCCTAACAATAAATCTCTCTCTCTCTCTCTCTCTCTCTCTCTCTCTCTCTCTCTCTCTCTCTCTCTCTCTCTCTCTCTCGTATGGGTTTCGAGCGAGCTTTTGGAGATAGTTTTTTTCCTCTTCTTTTTCATTAAGTTTCATATTTAATAAAAAAAGATTATGGAGCGAGATTCTCTCTCTCTCTCTCTCTCTCTCTCTCTCTCTCTCTCTCTCCCCCCCCCCCCCCGCCCCCCCTCCAAGTTAAGACACGAACATCATATATGCTCCTACTTCTTGAGTCGAGATCTCTTCCAATTGAGGTTATGGGCATGGAAAGGATTGTGGAGTACGTGATAAAGATCCATCAAAACCCCTCGCATCGGCTTGCTACAATTGCATGGGAAGCAAGAAAAAAATTCAAAAGATGCATAAAAGCAAGACCTTGAGCACGGAATGGATGCAAGATATAAAGGAGTGGTTTGGAAGATGGGATTCATCCAACACTTGCAAGGGTTATTCTTCTTCAACAAGGTCCATGGCCATTGTAGAAAATGATCCAAAATCTCCTAAGTGTGGAGATAGCAATGCCACCAATCAACCAACAACATCGGAGACCATGATGTTAACTGAGTCAATGTCAGTTAACAGAAGATGCTAAAGACCAAAGAAATACGGATGCACATCGAAGATCAATAGAAAGAAGCAGTGAAGATTGGAGATACACATTTTTCCAAAATGGTCATGTATTGTAAATTCTCGATTTATTTTAAGTCACTGTAACATTTCTAATGTATTACGGGCTCAATGGGAGTTCCAAGCTGTAAAGAATAGGTCAATTAGTGTGCCTAGGTAGCAAATTCAGTAAGTGGTGGAGCCCTAAAGCCCTTGGGCGCCCGAACATAGCATATTTTTACCCTAGGCAGTGTGTAAAAGAAATTAGGGTTCTCAAGCTCATTCATTGCGAGCACTCTTTGGTGAGAGCTCTTGAGGTGTGTGGCTATGGAGTCCCTGAGCTTCTCCTTACTCATGAGACTTGATTAACACTAGTCAATGATTCATTCTCTTTCACTATGCCTCTCTCATGCTTCTTAAGATTTCCTATGATGCTTAGATTAACTAGATCTTAACTAATTAGTGGTTAATCCCTCTTTAATCTTGTGTGATTGCCCTCTTTTGCTTGTGTGTGCATGTAGGTTTGATTGGAGTGTGGTGCTCGATAGATCTATGTGTGTGTGCTTGCGATTAGTGTGTTGCATGATAGGATTAGTGTTGTGTGCATCTTGCAATCGTAGTGTGTGTGATTGGGTTGATTAGAGGTGAAGAGAAGTGGATGTGGAGATTGTCCTTCATTGCGTCTTAGCTCCTCCATAGGCCGAGAAGCTCACCTCATAGAATTAACCATTCGTATTGTCATGATTAGCTCACTAATCGTGTGAGTGCTTCCATGCCCTAGTCGGGTAGCTCATCCCTCTGGATTGATAATTTTGTTGGTCATTGGAGCTATGCAACGATGGAACCCCCAACATTTGGTGCCACTGCCGGGGAGGATGTCCTACGCTAGTGTAATTGTGGCATAATCGAATGCATTCCCTCACTAATTTCACTTGTGTGTTTATGTTTTTGTGGATTTTGGATGTGTGTGCATGAAGCAATCTGTTCATATTTTCCTAATGTGTTACCGTATCTTGCCAATTGTGTGTTTACACACTCTAATTTCACACTAACCCCTTGCTAATTTGACTATTTTTTGCTAGCTTACTAATGTCTATGAAGGATTGGAGCATTCGACCATTCATCTGATCTCCAATGGAAAGGTAATCAAGGTGGTTTTCTCAACCTCCCTAGAATCTAAAGATGTGGAGAGATCTACCATAATGATGCAATGTAATGCTATGCTATGTTGATGCAATGCAATGTGATGCTATGTTGGATTGAAAAAATTTTGATTGTTCGTTTTCATGCCGTCGTAATGCCGAAATTTTCAAGATTTGGTGGCGTATGAATTTGACAAGTTTCAATTGCTAATTGGTGAATGCGCATTGCAAATTGTGTGCCTGGTTGAGTTAATTGCATGCTTGGATGGTCAATTGCAAGTGTGTGTGCACTAAAATCAAGTGTGTGTGCATTTTAATTGAGTGTGTGTATGCTTAATTTTAGGTGTGTGTGCACTATTTTGCCCATGTTTGTGCACCTAAAAATCAATGTGTGCTTAATGATTTTTCAATTGTGATGATTGATTTGTGTTGCGCTCATGCACAACTAACAATTTGTGAAGTCACATTGCAATTTCGACAAAATTTTCCCTTTTGTGTGTGCACCTAAAGATTGGTAAAAACTGTCAATTTTATTGGTGTGTGCGCTAAAAAAGTGTTTGATTTGCATGATTGATTCATATTTTGATTGCATAATTGATGTATGTAATGGTTAAATGCTGTGTTTTTGTGCTCAAAATAGTGATTTACACACTCGAATTGCGTAATTTTTAAACATAATTTTATCGGTAATTTTATCGATTTAATTGCCTAGTCTTGATTTTATTGATAAAATTGTTTGGCAATTGAATTGATGTGATTTTTGCAATTTTACTTGGCTGTACTTTGTAGAAATTTTTTGGGTATTTTCGGATAATTTTGGGTTATTTTTTGCTAATTTTCGCATTAATTTCTGGTTAATTTCATAGAAAATTGATATTTTGCGATCTTTACGAGCTATTTTGTGTGTACGTATGTACAGCATCATTTTGTTCGCATTTGTACCCTCCGTGGTTGAGTTTTGAGTGTCTTACTATTTCCGAGGGTCGGGTTGACGATTGTGTTGCAAATTATATTTTTGGTAAAATCTGCTATTTTTGGTGTTCTTTTGCGTGTCGAAAATGCTTGGTTGTGAATGTCGATGATTTTTTTAGAATTTTCCATGAATTTTTTGAAATTTTTTGACGATTTTTAGGATTTTTGGCTATTTTTGGAGTTTCAGCTAATTTTCGACTATTTTTGGCATTTTTGGAAATTTGAAAATTAAAAAAAACAGTCATAAAAAAGGCCGGTTTCAAACTTGATGCCCGTGCCTTGCGGCACATAAAATTTGCTCATCGGCTAGATTTTTATGGTCTTTTGCAATAGCTTTTTGTCGACAATAAAATTCTTTTTCTTCTTCTTCTCTCCCCGAGGGAATCCACCCCAAAACCTACTCCCACTCTCTCTCTCGCTCTCTCTCTAACTTTCACTCTTTCACTAACCCCCTCACTCACTCACTAACTTCCTCTCTCTCCACTCTCCAACTCTCTCTTGTTGTCTGCCCACGCGTACCCACCCTTCCTTTTGTCCTTTTCTCACACACACACCCACTCCCTTGTGTCGTGCAGCCCCCGCTCGCAGTGCATCCGTATACTCTCTATGTGGCTTCATCTTCAGTGCCTATTGTCCCGCAATCATCGCGCACTGCCACTGGACCCCACCCGGACTGCACGCTGCCACGCCCGCTGTCAACCTTGAAACTACGCTGCATTCCCCGAAGTCAACGCCATGCAGGTAAAAGCAGGGAAGTATATTTTTATTGTTTTTGTCATTTCAATTTCAAAAACTCAGAATAATCAAAAAAATAAAATTAAAATAAAATAAAAAATCTTTAAAACATAAAAACAATTTTTATTTTAAAAAATAAAAAAAAACACAAAAAAGAAAAAAACTCAATTAAAAATGGGATTAAAATTTTATTAAAAAAATAGAAAAACCTCATTAAAAAATAAAAACCTTTTAGAAAACTCATAAAAAATCAAAAAAGTGTTTAAAAATTCTAGAAAAATAGAAAAAATCACAAAAAAAATTAAAAAACTCTTAGAAAATTCTTTTAAAAATAAAAAATTCACTAATAAATCACAAAAAAATTATAAAAAATCAAAAAGTGACAGATAAATCCATAAAACATAAAAAATTTCATAAAAACTCAAAACATTCATTAAAAATACAAAACCTATTGGAAAAAATCCCAAAAATTTGTAAAAATCATAAAACCTTCAAAGAAATCACAAAATTTTAGAAAATTACCAAAAAAATGTTAAAAAAATCAAAACTTTTCCAAAAAAATTATTAAAAATCATAAAAATACTAAATTTTTTAGAAAATCCAAAATTTCATAAAAAATTAAGAAAAATAAAAAGAAACTCGTTGGAAGTACTAGAAAGAGCCAGAAAAAGTTGTTACCATATACATGTGGTAGTGATGTGTGTGAACACAGTAGGACCGTTGGGGCATTTTTTTCCTCTTTAGGAGGTTTTTTCCTCGTGCATTGTATATACGCCCATCACTCTAGGGCTATCTATCTTTCCATTGCACACTAAGTGATACCCTCTCTATTGTGTGCCTTGAGCTTCCTTCATCTTCTCCAAGCTGTGTGTGTTTCTCTGTAACCCTATTTCCAACAATTGCTATCAGAGCAGGTTACGTCCTCCCGGGCTTAGTCGCCAGCAGCTCCAGCACATGCCTGCTCACTTTCCCCGATTTCTGTGAGCTTTGGTGAGCGTTCGCAAGTCGACAAAAATATTTCGGGAGATTTCTGATTCAGGCTCATTTCGGCCTCCGTTTCCACTATAGCCAGGTCTGTGCAGGCAATTCGTCATTTTGTACAGAATTTTTGTCAGTGCCAAATAATGCATAACATGTCCCATACAGTCTACCGCGGGTTGTGTTCTATAGCACATGCTCGTCTCACTCAGTTTCTCCTCATTTCGGGCAGTTTTTACATCAGGTGCAGGCATTTTCCATGGTTGACAACAACACAGATGTGTTCAAGATGTTTGCTATTGAGGACAAGTTGGATGGGGACAATTACCCTATGTGGGCTTACATGATGCAGCATGTTCTTGTGTCAAAGGGTGTCTGGAATATTGTGCAGGGCATTGATGTACGTCCTAACTCTGAGAATGTAGGCGATGTTGAGGATGTTGCAGGTCTTGCTGCAAGGATTGCTACTATTAGAGTTGTTTTGCCTATGGTAGAACAAGTTTGTTGGGATGTAAAGGATGCGCAGGCTCATGCATAGATTGTGTTGTCTATGAAGCGCACCATTGTTCCTCACATTCGTTCAGCAAAATCTGCAAAACAGGTTTCGGATATTCTAGTAGGTCTTTATGCAAGCCGCAATGAAGCTAAAATTGCTTTGCTGCGTTAAGAGCTGGAATCAAAGATTATGCATGAGGAAGATGATATGGACACTTTCCTTGCTGGTATCAAGGATATCAATGAGCAACTTATTTCTGCAAGTGAAGCCATTTCAGATAGTTCCCTTATGCAGATTGTTCTTGATGCCTTACCAGATTCTTACAGACTTTTGCTAGTACTTGGAGACTTATGAACCGAGGAAATCCTAAAGTTTAGGGTTTACGATTTAGGGTTTAGGGTTGCACATTGTTGTTGCAAGAGTCACTTTTCAAAAAAAATAGGACTAGGCAGCGTGCAGTTGAACAAGCTTTTATTGCTTCTCAAAGAAAGGGTGGTAACAGCAATGCAGCCACTTCTTATGGTTCTGTTGTGAGTGGCAAAACTTCTGTTCCTAATGCTTTTGCTTGCAGCAATTCGTCTGGAAATTCTGGTGATAAGGGAAAAAAGAAGATGTGTTGCCATTATTGTAAAGCTAATGATCACTTGATCAAGCAGTGTCCTAAGCTGAAGGCCAAAGAGGCTAAGAAGAAAGAAAGTGCTTCCAATGCAAATGCTTGTCCACTACAAATGCAGCCATTGTTGAGTCTTCTGTAAAAGGAGACTCTGTTGCTGATGTTGATGCAGAAAGGGCTTTTAGTGCAGAGTGCACTTACAATCCTGTTGTCCATGATGCATGCATGTCAGTTGCTGCAGATTCACATGTGTGGTATTTTGATAGTGATGCTACAAAGCACATTACCTCACATCGTGAATTGTTCACCTCTCTTGAGTATGTCCCTCATGGGAATTTAGTCACTTGTGCCAACAATGCCTCTTATCCAATTCAGGGAGTTGAAAAGATTATGCTTACTGCTGCAAATGGCAGTTCCTTCAAACTTGTTGATGCAATTTATGTACCTGGGATCAAGAAGAATCTCTTGTTTGTATCTGCACTTGCTAGACTTGGACTTGTAGTCAAATTGGTGGATGATAGATGTACAGTTCATGATCTTAGTTTTGGTGATGAAACTGTTGCATCTGGCCTTTTGTGTCGTGGGCTGTATAGGCTCACTTTGTATGACAAGTGTGGAAAAAAATTTGCAAATGTAGTTGTAGATTCAAGGGCTATTTGAAATGCAAAACTTTGGCATGCACGTTTTGGTCATCTGAATTTTCCCAGTTTGCTGCGCTTGCAGAAATCTGATATGGTTGCTTCTTTGCCGCCTCTTGAAGCACCTGCCAAACATGTTTGTGAAGGCTGTATTCTGGGTAAAATGTAGCGTTCTAAGTTTCCAAAGGATGGTTCAATTACGGCCACATGCACAGTGATGTTTGTGGGCCCATGCAAACTCCGTCCTTGGGCAATTACCTGTACTTCGTGACTTTCATCGATGATTACTCTAGGCATGCATGGGTATTTCCGCTTAAAGCGAAGTCTGAAGTTTTTATGTGCATATCGGTCTATTACTGATGCATATGTACATGATGTACTTGATGAGGAAAGGGCTGAAAATGAGCAGGCTAGAGGTATGCCAAAATGGCTGGTGCATACTTTGCGTGACGGTAAATTGGATGCACCTTTGTCTAGTCGTACTCATTCAGGCTCTAGCCATGCATCTTATGCATCAGATTGTTATGATTTGGCTGTGTCTAGCTTACATGATGTTGAGGAACCTCTGTCTTTTGATGAAGCACAGAATTTGGAAAATTGGATGGCTACCATGCAATTAGAATATGATGCACTTATAGAAAATGACACATGGACTTTATGTGATTTGCCTCCTGGAAAAAAGGCCATTGGTACAAAGTGGGTTTACAAGTTGAAATGAAAGCCAGATGGTGAGGTTGATCGCCATAAGGCTCCACTTGTTGCAAAAGGCTATGCGCAGCAGAAAGGCATATATTATGAAGAAACTTTTGCTCCCACTTGTTGTATGACTACTGATCGTTTTCTATGTGCATTGGCAGCTCATTTTTGTTGGGATGTACATCAATCAGACATTGTTACTGCTTTCCTGAATGGTGACATATTTGAGGAAGTTTTATGTAACGCGGCCTCACAGTTCTGTCATAAAAGGACAAGAGGATAAAGTGTGCAAATGTAAGAAGGCTTTGTATGGGTTGAACCAATCTCCTCGTGCTTGGTATGAGAAGGCTGACACTCATTTGGTCAAACGAGGGTTTCGTAACAGTCCAACACAAAACACATTGTATGTAAAGCATGAGGGTGATGTACTTCTCATTGTGGTTCTTTATGTAGATGATTTGCTAATCACTGGACCAAATGAGAGACATATTGTTGAATTTAAGGCTGATTTGAATGCTACTTTCAAGATGAAAGCTTTGGGGTTGTTGCATCATTACTTGGGCATACAGTTTAAGCAGTGTGATGGTGGTATTGCCTTGTGTCAAAAAAGTTACATAGAGACATTTCTATGTAAATTTGGACTTGAGGATTGCAAACATATTGCCACTCCCATGGAAACAGGTTTGAAATTGAGTCTTCATGATGCTGGTGATCCTGCTAATATCACTCTTTACCAAATTGTTGTTGGCTACCTCATTTATGTATGCAACACGAGGCCAAATATTCAGTTTGCAGTCTCACTGTCAAGAGGATTTTCCACTACCTTAGTGGCACTTTACATCCCGGCTTGTTTTATCCCAAGGGGGGATCATTGCCGCCAGACTTACATGCTTTTTCAGACTCAGATTGGGCTGGTTGTTTTGACACACGAGTGTCCACAAGTGGTTTTTGTTTCATGCTTGGTAGTTCATGTATATCATGGTTGAGCAAGAAGCAACCTACTGTGGCCACTTCAAGTTGTGAGGTTGAGTACAAGGCAGTCTTCACACCTATGATTGTGTGTGTATGGCTCAGATGCCTTATGGCTAATTTGGGTGTTGGACACGACAGTGCCAACACTATCTACATTGACAGTCATAGCGCATTGGTAGTTGTGAGGAACCCAATTTTTCATGCTCGCACAAAGCACATTGAGGTGCATTACCACTATGTCAGGGAGAGGCTCTCAACAAGAGAGATCATCTTGGCTTATGTGCCAACACAAGACAACCTTGCAGATCTTTTCACAAAGGCATTGTCTCGTGAGAAGCTCGAAGCTTTCCGCAAAGCTTTGGGCTTACTCCCCTTTGTGGACTAATCATGTCCTCAGGGCATAGCACTTCCCTTTAATCATGTGCCAGCTCTCCTTCACCGCATCACTCCAGGGGGGGTTTGTTACCATATACATGTGGTAGTGATGTGTGTGAACACACTAGGACCGCTGAGGCATTTTTTCCATCTTTAGGAGGTTTTTCCCCCATGCATTATATATACGCCCATCACTCTAGGGCTATCTATCTTTCCATTGCACACTAAGTAATACACTCTCTATTGTGTGCCTTGATCTTCCTTCGTCTTCTCCAAGATGTGTGTTTCTCTGCAACCCTATTTCCAACAAAATCCAAAAAGAGTACCGCACACCGAGCAAACACCGCAAATCGAGCAAACTGTTCCAAAGCAAATCCAAATAGCCAAAAAAAGCTGAAAACGGTCAAGTTGAAGCCCTGAGCGACAGACAAATTTCTAAAATTTTCAAAATCACACTAAAAATTGACCAATCATGAGGGATTGCAGATTAAGCTGCTCAAGGACAAGGTTTTCATCGTTTCAAAAGGTTGCAATCAATTTTGACACTGTCGAGCTAGAATTAATCAACTCTAATGAATTTGAAGAGTAGTCAGTCAACTGCAAAAGTACTTTGGCTAAAGCAATTTAATCAAAATCAAGGAGAAGAAATTCTGCTAATCGATACCAAAATCTGCTAGGAAACAGTTTTTCCAGAAGAAGCCGACATGGACTCAAGTTCAGCTGAGAGTTTAAGTACAGTAGAGCAAGCTAATAGCAATGGCAACACATGCACAACTGCAACCGGGCAGATTTTACAACTATATGGCTACAATGGAGATAAGGTCCTATATGTAGATTCAAAAGGCCATAGATACTTGATTAGCAGCAAAAGCAACACGAGCGCCAAGATCCTATTGATCAGAGTAAATCCAGATTCAAAGAAATCCCAGATGCTCATGGACTTCAGTGGAGTCAGGTATTGCAAGCTCAAAGATGAAGTGCAGATAGAAGTTCAAAAGATTAACCCAAGTGTTTATCCAGAAATCTGCACAAGTCAGCAAAACATACAGTTGGTGCATATGCAATCAGGGTCATTGTACATGGATTACAGTGGTCAGATCTATAATAGAGAACCAAAATTGCAAGATCCAACAGATCAGCCAATTGAAGCAAGTCTAATTGGAGAACCGAGCCAAAGACAATACAAAGGTCAAGATGGAGCAATCTACAGCTTGGTGCTCAGTGTTCTAAAAGAAGATGCCGACAACTTGGCAAGCATAGGAGAAGAAGCTTCTGAGCTAGAGCTTGACATGACTGAACCAGATGAAATACCACCATTCATGGTGTATTTCTCACATTGTGGATGAAAAGGTGGATATTTTTTTGAAGATTTCCAAGAAATCCAGACAACGGGGACACATCAACTGCCAAGCAAGGTACAAAAAAATTTGGAAATGTGAATCTCAATGTAAGTGCATTTAACTCGTCACTTTTAATGCAATGAAATGATTTTGCATTACCGTTAGAAGCACCAGTAAAAGCACTACAAGTTCAAAATGAGCATAAAGATGCACAGACACTTGAAAAGCTTAAAATTGATTCTTTGAGCAACAAATTCTTGCATGAATTTAGTCAAGGTGTCGAGATATCACTGAAGGTTGAAAAAACTATTAGGTTTGCAAATAATTTTGCATGCAATGCCACAAGTGTGCAATCATTCATTAGTCTAAGTAACACATCAAACAGAATGTTGTTAGCTTTGTATGGTACACATAATTCATATGCACACTATGTGGACCAAAAGGGGCAACTATACAAAAAGGATCAAGCAATGTTTGAACAACCCACATACCAGCTCATAGAAGTTCGTCCAGTGATAGATCAGAAAGGATGGTTCACTTCAGAGGAAAGAATCTATTATAGCCGAGTGAACCCAGAAATCTGTTCAGAGCCAAACTCTCCTCCATTGGAAATCAAGCTTCGATGTTGTGACCAAACGATCATATACTTTGACCAAAACAGTCCTAGATATAGATGAGAGTCTAGCATCTATGATGCCTTGGGTCCTAAAACCACAGAAGCTTATATCATAGGAGACCCATGGGATAGAAAATATCAGGGCAAAGATAATGCTATCTAGAGCTTGACTTGGGAAATAATTTGTCATTTTTCACAGAGATACATAGGAAGCTATGCAAAAGGTTTACAGATACCAAATGTCAACAGTGCTACCCAAAGTGTACCTTCACAGTCCCAAAATGTGAGACTAAACCAGAGCCAAACAATTCTGAACTCTTACAATGAAGCAGGCTACAGTGATCACCCTAGGAAGGGGGGAGCCAAAATCCATCAAGCTCAGCTTATGTACTAGGAAATGCTATGCCAGTTAGAAACCCTAGGGCTTCTAGCCAACAAACCTCTTCAAAGCAAAAACCGTTGAAAGATCATATGGTTGTTGGAAGTTTCCAATTGACCCAAATTCCATCAGAATCAGCAAACAAATGCTTATATAAGATCATCAAGGACAAAAGTTTCAGCTAATCTCCACAAGTCAAAGTAAAAAATTGACATATCCAATAGCGTTCAAGCAGTTACATGTGATCAAGCTCACATATGATCAAGATGCACATGGTAATGAATATCATCAAGCTCACATAGTGTTCAAGCAGTTATATGTGATCAAGCTCACATATGTTCAAGCAGTTACATGTGATCAAGCTCACATATGCATATCAAGATGCACATGGTAATGAGTATCAGCAAGATCAAAACCTTGTACAAACCCCTATGGATGGTAAGACTGAAGTCAAAGACTATCTAAAGATGTTGAATAGCCTCAAGCTGCCAGAACAGGTGATAGAAAATTCAAAATCAACAAAAGCTAAAGTCCAGAAAGCTACAAAAAGGTCACCACCAAAATCTCCTCCAAAGAGATAGATTCTGTGAGAAAGTACAATGGATCTGTTAAGGTCAAAGGTTACTTAGATGCAGGCAAACAATGCTCATCAGTTGCAAGCAAAATGTGCAATATTACAGCCAATGGAGTCAACATCGATTGAATCATATGGTCAAAGCAAAGAAAATGCAGATAAAGTTCAACCAAAGGACACTACCATAGCAAGGTCAATCATTACAGAAACAAACCTTGAGACGATCAAGTGCAACATTGTTGGTGAGAATGAAGAAAAACTCTCAAGCAAAGTAAAGCTAGATTTTCAGTTAGATAAGAACCTCATGTCTTTTCGCACTTGGATTGGATGTGGCCAACCACAGCTGGAAGATGCTCTTGAATCTGTGAGCATATCTGGAGATAAACGAGCAAAATGCTAGGGAATTATATCCATCACCATTGAAGTAAGTTCACAGATCATCACAGCTCAATTCCATGTGATCACAGCAAAAGGTATGCCAGACGACATCATAATGGGAATGCCAATGGCCTAGAAAATGTCAGAGATACAAAATTCAAACATGACGGAGCCATCAGAGACAACCAAACATGACGGATCCATCAGAGACAACAACACAAGGTCTTCAAGCACAATTAAAATGGAGACTGATATCAAAGTAGATCTTATTGAAGAGGATTCATCTCCATCAAATAGAACTTCAGAAGAGCTTAAAGAAAATCAGACAACAACAAGTGTAGATCAAACAGAGCAAAGAGAAACCACAAAAGCTATTGAGCAGAGAATGCCACTAAAGCTAGAAGTTAAGAAGAACAAGGTTGCATACAACCAAGAAGAACTAGGAGGTCCAAAGATCCAGACATTGCCAGTTGAATCAGCCGATGCAAGTCAGATTGGAAGACAGAGTCTCAAGTCACTCTCCATAGAGACACAGCTAGATCAAGGTGAGACCGTGACAAAAGCAGGCCAAAAATCTTCAATAGAACCTCCAATGAGATTAGTTGTACTTCTCAATAGTACAAAAGGAGCGAAGTACAATATGGTTGCAGACAGCATCCAAAGCATTCTCAAGATTACTCAACGCAAGCCAGATAATAGAGAAATCATGTGTAAGGCTACAAGTCAAGAAGAAATGGTTGCTACCCTTAGCATCGAGAAGTATAAAGAGCAGGTAAAGTTTCAGGTGAAGCCTTCAAAGGAAATGCTTGCAGATGTAATCCTTGGACATCAGTGGTTAGATCAACACAAGGCCCACACAATGCTTTCTTTTTCAAGAGGTAGCCAACACCAGCAGATACCGTTAGTGATGGAATCAAAGTTGCAAATGAAACAAGAATCAAAGAAAAATGTTGTAGACAAAGGTAAAGCTAAATTGGACCCTCCACCGATTAGCAAAGAAGGTGTGACAGCATATGCCTCTACATCAAAGAACCCTCATGGATCAGCTTATTCAAGCAAGTCAGGCTTTCAAAACTTCAAGTCAATTGCTGACACAACTGAAACCTCTAAGGAGACGCCCCGAAAAGCAAAGATATATTAACCAAAGTACTCAAGAAAGCAAAGGAAAGTCAAGCGAGTGTTTGTTCCGAGCAGTTTATTCAAAGTCAATGATCCGGTTTGGATTAAAGACAAGAAATCAACATAGAAAGACAAACACATGGGATGTATAGCATCACAATGGAGCTTAAAAGAACAAGAGTACTATGGAGGTAACAGATAGATATGGGTACCAAAATCGCAGGTTAGGGCATATGAAGTAACATCAAGTCCCTCCCAAGTAAGAAGGTCCACAAAGGTATCAACCTCGACAATATCCTAGGATATCTAAGAAGCAGGTATACAACAGAACAACATCAAAAGATGCTAAAATCAACCACAACTCTCAAGAGGATTCAGAACAAAGATGGATCTCAAATAATGTTCCTCTTAGACAAGGATTCTACACAAGTTATACAAAATTTGATGAGGGACGGGTAGAGAGAGAAAGAGACATAGAGAGACAGAGCGGCATGGTTGTTTGTGTAGATTAAGAGAAGCTCACATGCCAACTGTGCGAGCGAGAGAGAGAGAGAGAGAGAGAGAGAGAGAGAGAGAGAGAGAGAGAGAGAGAGAGAGAGAGAGAGAGAGAGAGCATTGCACCAACTCTCCAAGGGTGCACCTTACAAAATCCTCTATATCTCGTGCTATCAGAGTCTAGTAAAAAATCCCCTACACATTTTGTGGATTGGAATGAATCTACCCATCTTTCTTATGATCTATAACTTTTTTCAAAAATTGAACTACAATGGCCCTGCCGTACGTGTAAGTTTGTAGCTAATCTATGCAATTATAATGGGGGAAAGGATTTCGGCCCCTCCTGCCAGACACGTGTCAGTAGAAGCTTCAACCGGCAGTGTCCCCTGCACCCTTCGGGAACATAGCGAGCAAAGAGAGAGAGAGAGAGAGAGAGAGAGAGAGAGAGAGAGAGAGAGAGAGAGAGAGAGAGAGAGAGAGAGAGAGAGAGAGAGAGAGAGAGAGAGAGAGAGAGAGAGAGACGAAGAAGAAGAAGAAGAAGAAAGAAGAAAGAAGAAGAGAATTTTAACGTCGTAGGAAAGTATCCCAAGAGAACTTAAAGATCTATCCAGCGAAGCCAGTGAAGCCCGCCCACCATACTAGTAATATTGATATTGATTCAAAACCGGGAATATTATAAGTAGGAATATAATAGTGTGCATACCCTCTCCTAGCCCAGTCCCATCTTCTCCTCGCATTGTGTACAAACATGGGGTAGAGAAAGTGTTCTCTACGGCTTGTGTTTGCAACAAACAATTGAGGCCTTCAAGGCGAGAGCATCTGTGACTCCATTTGGAGGATCCATATGGAGAAAGGCACACCCTTTGCAGCTGGTGAAAATGTGAATATGCTTCTTCTCTACTAGTCCCATTTTTGTCAGTGGATTTGTTGCCGCTCTGTGGGCACAAAACCGGTGACGTTTACAATATATTCATTGACCACAAAATTTGAGAAAAAGAAGAGAGAGAGAGAGAGAGAGAGAGAGAGAGAGAGAGAGAGAGAGAGAGAGAGAGAGAGAGAGAGAGGGAGAGAGAGAGTCCTTGGCTCTTGGACTACACCTGTGGACCCTCCTTTCGAGCGCATGAGATACACCTACATACATACAAGTTGCAAGGCCCCTTAAACACCTGCTAGAAGATATCTATGCCATCAAAATAAATTCGATAAGGGAGGAGCACAAGTAGCAACAATACATCTACACATTGGGCAACAATAGTCAAGGAGGGAGCCCTAAGCATGTACTTGTAGCATCTATTATAGTTGACTCTCTAAGAGGCTCATATGAGCATGATAAATCATATGCCATGATGTGGAGCTAGGCACTAATGTGGGGTCCTAGACCTTTTATACCTTTTGAAAAGAGCATCTTCTCTAAAAAAATGCTTTCCCATTGATTGGTAATGGTAAAATGAGCCCAATCCAAAAAAATTCAGTTTGTAGCTATGATTTCAAAAAAATGGTGAGAGGAGAATCTACAAAGGTTCTCTCTCTCTCTCTCTCTCTCTCTCTCTCTCTCTCTCTCTCTCATGTATGGCAATCCACTCTCTTTCTTGTCCACATGTGTATTCCAACAGCCATGGACTCTCTCTCTCTCTCCTCCCCCCCCCCCCCCCCAAAGTTCTTTTTCTCAAATTTTGTGGTAAATGAATATCTTGTAAATGTCACCGGTTTTCTGTTCACATAGCAACGACAAATCCACTGATGGATCCCGGACTAGCAAGGAAGAAGCATTGTCGAATTTTCACCAGATACAAAGGGTGTGCCTTTTTCCCGATGGATCCTCTAGATGGAGTCACCTATGCTCTCACCTTGAAGGCCTTAGTTGTTTGTTACACACGCAAGCCGTAGAGAACACTTCGTCTACCCATGTTTGTACACATATGCGAGGAGGAGATGGGAGTGGGCTAGGAGAGGGTATGCCCATTTTTTGTCGGCCTGTGTGTGTGTGTGCGCGCGCGCACTCTAGCTATGTGCCAGAACGCTGTAGGGGACAGTGCCGATTGTGGCTCTGTTGACACATGTTCGGGGAGAGCCTCGTGATTATTTGACACCCCCTCTGTCATGTGGGATCTACGGTTCCTATTTATTGGGGGCGGCGTGATTGGTTTTGCATCGTCTCGATGGCGGATTAATCCCCAAGGGATCACCAAGTGATCACAATTAAAGTGAACATTAAGTGGCCGCCAAGTGATCCCCATGTGAATCCCAATCAACACCAAGTGATCACCTTGTGAACCCACCCATTACAAAGTGATTACAGTGTGACTCCGACCATCCCAAAGTAATCTCCAAGTGAACACCATGTGAATCCCACCCCATCATTTTTGCTATGACTCTATGTTCACACCACGCAATAGCTTAATGGGAGAGTCATGGCTATTGCTGGAATAGCTAGTGGGTTCAAATCGTGGGGTGGGGTCCCAGCCAACCGGAACCCTTTTATTCTTGAGAATAAACTAGTGTGGCCGGCGGCCTTCGGCCGCCTCTTTCTCTCTCTCTCTCTCTCTCTCTCTCTCTCTCTCTCTCTCTCTCTCCCCCTCACTCATATAAACAGGAACTCACCGGATGCAACAAAATTTGACACGTGGCATTGGAAAACCAGTCTCCTTAATATATAGTATAGATGGATGGTCCACATGGTTCAAAGATTGTGGACAGGTGATCCCACCTAACAAGAGGGGTCTCAGAGATTTCAAAAGGCAGACGATTCGAAACTCTTTGAGACCTTGGCTATCGAGTGTTGAGTAATGGTCTCTATCACCAGACTGACGCGAGCCTCCCGGCGAACTCAACAATGGCGCCACTTCTGCACAGAGCGAATTGAAAGGGTAGAGGAGAAAGCTAGGACAGCTAACAAGTAAGAGAGAGTCCATGGTTGGGCTTTGCATCGCAAGTCCTCTATTTAGGCTCAGATGTATGTATCTTGCTCATGCAGGTCCTGTCGCCCAGTCTTGGGTTTGGATGTATCTCGCTCACGCAAGTCCCGGTGCTCAAAACCACAAGGTGATTTACTGATGCCCTAGTTGGGGATCTCTATGCTTTCAATCTATAGATGTAAACTGGTAGCGCACGGAAAGGGGCATCAAGAGGGGAGATTAGAGGGAAAGGTGAGACTATCTGCAGACTCCAACGATAGTGAAAGGTGAGCTCTCTAGGATTTCAAAATGTACCCAATTGACTCAGAGCTTAACATGTAGAGTGGATGAAGTTTGTTTGGGCGTTCAACATCTTTGAACGATGGGGTTTTTCAACAAGTTGAAGCCGAGGATATCTGCAATCTCTACATATACAACCTTGTTTGCAATTCGCTTAAGAGCTAGTTCATCCGACCATGCGACAAAGGATTGTCCAAAAGCGAGCATCGATTGAAGAAGCCACAAGTTATTGCGCTCTTAATTCTTCTCCACTGAGAAAAGAAACGATGATGGCTAGTAGCTGTATATGAAAGATGCGTGCTTCAATGGTTGTCACATTTATTGAGGCGATGGCATGTTTTTTTCAATTATTTGCATGATGGATGCAACTTGTGCATTGGGTATAGTTGATTTGTATGTTTAAATGCGAACAAGCATCTATAAGGGTTGCATTGCTTAATCTTGGAGGTCCAATTGTACCCTTGACAATGCATTTGATATTTGCATTGGTGCTTATATTGGCAATCACTCCACATGGGACGCATAGAAGTGATGGAGTCAAATATTTGCGAGCAGCACTCCTGCCATTGTTTGAAATGTGTGCTTAGAAATGTCAAATATGTGACAGACAGCCTTAAAGCTGTCTTAGAGCTCCTGCCCATAGACCTCTTAACAACATTTTTAGAGAGCCCTTCAACAAATGCCCATACTTCACCTTTGCAACTATGTGAAGAAAGCCATTTTCTACGGAATCTTTAATATTGAAAGGCTCTCCATACAATCGCCCCTGAGGCTGGACGTTTTTAAATTTAGCAGGAGCTTTTGCTGTTGTGTTTGCTTGCTTGCATGGTAATGATGTCAATCTTTGAGTACCTTACCATTCTCTCCTTTGAATTGTAATCTTGTGCAGTACGGTTTGCGTGAGGATCCATACTGGTTTTTTTTGAGCGAGCAAGCTGCTTTATCTCCGCCATGATGTCTGTTTGACTAGAGTCGTTGTTCCAAACAATTGTAACGTGAACTTATCGAATGCAATGTACAGTATCTATTCAAAAGTTTAGAAGGTTGGTGGTAACATAGAACACTTCGGTAATGGAAGATTTGAAAGATGAGTAAAGAGAGGAAGAAGATATACTTGCGATCAAACTATTGATTAGAACGAGGCTGAAATATTGCTTAGTCCTTGCTGTCTACTCTGCTCCTTTTTGCACACAAGCATAAAAAAAACGATGAGAACGGTGTCAAGAGACTAAACATTTCCATCAAAAGACATTAATGAAAGCTACGTCCATGTACATTTTAAACTACAAGTGATTATGGATAGCAGATACCGCACAAACGATCGCTAGATGAGTGTGTTGGGGAGGTGCCACTATTTCTTCTCATCAAATTAGTCATAGAAACTCTTCTTTCCATTAGTGAGGGTGACTCCTATGTTGGCTTCCAGTGGTGAAAGCAGGTTTGCATACAAAAAAGAAGAGAGGATTGTGTAGTAGACTTGGACACTCCAATTCAAAGATCTAATGTAACGCATGTGAGAGAAATTGAAACAACTGAATAAAACTGAGAGAGGGACGACACGTCATGGCAGAGTTTTGTGCCTAGGAGCATTGGTACCCCTTCTTGGTATTTCTTTATTTATCAAGCTTCCACAAAGTACAAAGTCGAGGGTCCTCTCTCTCTAGCAAGCTCCTAGCTAATCCTCGGGAGCAGAGGCTCTGGCACTCTTTTAAAGGTCCTTGGCTATACCCAAAAGCAGTTACATGGAAAGCATAGATACTAAAAGCATCTATAGCTCTAAAAGCTAGTACCCCCTGTTAGATTTTTGGCATCTCAAGTGAATTGCCCAATGTGATCCCATTATTTAGTTTCGTTTCTAGGTATTTATTTGACTTATTTTTTAAAGTCTGGGTTCGGCAATTTACTGAGGTTGCTATATAAGCAACCCCTTGCCTCCATTGTAGTACATACTTAGTTATTTATCGCCAAGGTTGATTGGTTCAAGAGACTCTGTCACTCTCTCTCTCTCTCTCTCTCTCTCTCTCTCTCTCTCTCTCTCTCGTGCTCACCCTCCTTGGTCTCTATGCTTCCGCATCGTCGACTTTGACATGGTATTAGAGCTTGGTGTAGCTTGGTGATTAAAGAGCCTTGGCGTGGAGGAGCAAAGCGGAGAAGAAGAACCTCGTCAATGGTGCTCCATCTCCACCCTTGTCACTGCTAAAAATGCTGCCTAACAGTGCCGTGCAGTGTTTTGAAACGCTACCTGTTGACGACTCTCCTAATCTGTCTGTGTTTTGAAATGTTGCTTCCTGATGCCCCCCCTAACGTGTTTGCATTTTGAAACGCTCTTGTTGACGCCATTCCTACCCTCCAACCCGTCTGCGTTTTGAAACGCAACCCCTTGTTATAGCCGTTTGTCGGCAAGGGCCACCCAAAGAGAGGCTTGGAGAATGAAGATATTGTGTCGGGCTATGCGGAGCGGGAAAACTGGAGTTGAAGAAAGGGATTGCAGAGGGTGCGGAGCAACTTGGGAGTAGGAGATGGGTGGATTGGTTTGGGAAGTGGTGCGGCTTGGTTCGTGCGGCCACCCTTCGAGTGCGAGAAGGTTTGTCGGAGTTCTAGATCTTGCAACTTCATCATGGACCCCCCTTGCTAGAGCGCCAACGACAAATGGAACGGAAATAACTACGCTCATTGGAATTTGATTATGCGATTGGTTCTCACGGAAAGGCTTATGGAATAATGTCGACGTCTCGGAGCCTCGCACCAAGAGGGATCCCCGCAACAGATACACGCCTTCAAGATGACGAACATCTCAAATCTTGTGTCGATTGGGATGCGGCTAATGCGAAGGCAATGTCGGCCATTGCGGAATTTCTTACAAAGGACCTTTCTTCAGCTATTCAGATTTCTTAGACTGCCAACGAAATGTGAAAGCTCGTAAGAATGCTTGATCGGGATTCTACGATGCGAGCAATCAGCCTTCTTGGACAATTATTTGCCATTCACTTTCCACGAGGAAGCTCCTTGCAATCATTTCTTATGAAGACTAAAGCTATTCATGATCAACTAGCAGCTATGAAGAGTGCACTGACGAGTACCCAATTATCTGCTTTGGTTCTCATGAAGCTGCCTAAAGAGTATGAAACGGTGGCTGGAACACTTTGGCTACAAATCACGAAGGAAAAGCTGGAATTTGACGATCTTAAGCTCTTTTCTCATTGAGGAGGAAGCCGTATTGGTAACTCAAGGCAAAATTCAGATTTTGAGACAGAGGAAGCACATGGTGAGGCACTTGCTGCTTTAGTTTCCAGAAAGAGGACGAAGTACGTTGCTACAAATGTGGAAAGCGTGTTCCCTTGGGACAAGGATTGCAAATCCAAAGGTATCTACTTGGTGGTCACTTTCTATGGTGTCCATGGTAGCTTCTTCATCGACTCGGTCTCACTATTCGTGTCCATTATGAGTTGTAGTTTTGGCATCTCAAGTGAACTGCCCAATGTGATTCCATTTTTTAGTTTGGCGTTAAGGTATTGATTTTACTTATTTGTCAAAGTCTAGGTAGGGCAATTTATTGAGATTGTTGTATAAGCAACCCCTTGCCTCTCTCTCTCTCTCTCTCTCTCTCTCTCTCTCTCTCTCTCTCTCTCTCTCTCTCTCTCTCTCTCGTGTGCTCTCATGCATGGCAATCCACTGTCTCTCTCTTTCTTGTCCACATGTGTATTCCAACAGCCATGGACTCTCTCTCTCTCTCTCTCTCTCTCTCTCTCTCTCTCTCTCTCTCTCTCTCTCTCTCTCTCTCTCTCTCTCTCTCTCTCTCTCTCTCTCTCTCTCTCTCTCATGCATGGAAGTCCACTGTCTTTCTCTCTTTCTTGTCCACGTGTATTCCAACAGCCATGGACTCTCTCTCTCTCTCTCTCTCCCCCCCCCCCCCCCCCCCCCCCCCCCCCCCACAGTTCTTTTTCTCAAATTTTGTGGTCAATACCGGTTTTGTGTCCATAGAGCAGCGACAAATCCACTGACAGATCCCGGACTTGTAGGGAAGAAGCATATTCGCATTTTCAACAGATGCAAAGGGTGTGCCTTTTTCCTGATGGATTCTCTAGATGGAGTCACCTATGCTCTCACCTTGGAGGCCTTAGTTGTTTGTTGCACAGGCAAGCCGTAGAGAACACTTCCTCTACCCATGTTTGTACACACATGCGAGGAGGAGATGGAAGTGGGCTAGGAGAGGGTATGCAAACTATTAGCATGCCTCTGTGTGTGTGTGTGTGTGTGTGTGTGTGTGTGTGTGTGTGCGCTCGCTATGTGCCTGGACGCTGTAGAAGACACTGCCGGTTGTGGCTCTACTGGCACGTGTTCGGGGAGAGCCTCGTGATTATCATTGATTTGGGGCAACGGGATTGGTTTTGCACCGTCTCGATGGCGGATTAATCCCCGATTGATCACCAAGTGATCACAATTAAAGTGTACCCCAAGTAAATTTGATGTGCACATCAAGTGACCGCCAAGTGATCCTCATGTGAATCCCAATCAACAAGTGATCACCTTGTAAACCCACCCATTACAAAGTGATTACAGTGTTACCCTTACCATCTTAAAGTGATCTCCAAGTGAACACCATGTGAACCTCACCCGGTCATTTTCGCTATATGACTCTATGTTCACAACTCCATTTCAAGTGGTGCGCAATAGCTTAATGGGAGTGTCATGGCCTTTGGTGGAATAAGTGGTGGGTTCAATTCGTGGGATCTCAACTGGCTGAATCCTTTTATTCTTGCGAATGAACGGATGGTCAACATCGTTTGAAGATCGTGGAACAGTGATCCCACCTGACAAGAGGGGTGTCAAATAGTCACCAGGCGGGGAGAGGGCGAAGGGATTGGTTGAAGCTCCTCTTGACATGTGTCCAAGGGAGGGGCCGAAATCCTTTCCCCCATCCCCCATTATAGATGTCAAAAGGCAAACGATTTGGAACTCTTTGAGACCTTGGCTATTGAGTGTTGAGTAGTGGCCTCTATCACCAGATTGACGCGAGCCTCCCGGCAAACTCAACAATGGCTCCACTTTTGCACAGAGCGAATTGGAAGGGTAGAGGAGAATGCTATGGCAGCTAACAAGTAAGAGAGATCCATGGTTGGGCTTTGCATCTCAAGTCCTCTATTTAGGCTCAGATGTATGTATCTTGCTCATGCAGGTCCTCTCATCTAGTCTTGGGTTTGGATGTATCTTGCTCACGCGAGTCCCGATGTTCAAAACCACAAGGTGATTTATTGATGCCCTAGTTGGGGATCTCTATGCTTTCAATCTATAGATGTCAACTGGTAGCGCACGGAAAGGGGCATCAAGAGGGGAGATCGAGGGAAAGGTGAGACTATCTGCAGACTCCAACGATAGTGAAAGGTGAGCTCTCTAGGATTTCAAAATGTACCCAATTGACTCAGAGCTCAACATGTAGAGTGGATGAAGTTTGTTTGGGCGTTCAACATGTTTGAACGATGGGGTTTTTCAACAAGGCAAAGCCGAGGATATCTGCAATCTCTATAGATACAACCTTGTTTTTAATTCGTTTAAGAGCTACTTCAGCCGACCATGCGACAAAGGGTTGTCCAAAAGTGAGCATTGATTGAAGATCCCACAACTTATTGCGCTCTTAGTTCTTCTCCATTGAGAAAAGAAACGTCGATGATGGCTAGTAATTGTGTATGAAAGATGCGTGCTTCTAACGGTAGTCACATTTATTAAGGCGATGGCATGTTTTTTTCAATTATTTGCATGATGGATGCAACTTGTGCATTGCGTATAGTTGATTTGTATGTTTAAATGCGAACAAGCATCTATAAGAGTTGCATTGCTTAATCTTGGAGGTCCAATTGCACCCTTGACAATGCATTTGATATTTGCATTGGTGCTTATATTGGCAATTACTCCACATGGGACGCATAGAAGTGATGGAATCAAATATTTGCGAGCAACACTCCTGCCATTGTTTGATATGTATGCTTAGAAATGTCCAATATGTGACAGACAGCCTCAAAGCTATCTTAGAGCTCCTGCCCATAGACCTCTTAACAACATTTTTAGAGAGCTTTTCAACAAAAGTGTGCTATGCCCATACTTCACCTCTACAACTATGTGAAGAAAGCCATTTTCTATGGAATTTTTAATATTGAAAGGCTCTCCATACAGTCGCCCTATGGATGGACGTTCTTAAATTTAGCAGGAGCTTTTGCTGTTGTGTTTGCTCGCTTGTATGATAATGATGTCAATCTTTGAGTACCTCACCATTCTCTCCTTTGAATTGTAATCTTGTGGAGTACAGTTTGCGTGAGGATCCATACTGGTTTTTTTTGAGCGAGCAAGCTGCTTTATCTCTGCCATGATGTCTGTTTGAGTAGAGTTGTTGTTCCAAACAATTGTAACGTGAACTTATCGAATGCAATGTACAATATCTATTCAAAAGTCTAGAAGGTTGGTGGTAACATAGAACACTTCGGTAATGGAAGATTTGAAAGATGAGGAAAGAAGATGTACTTACGATCAAACTATTGATTAGCACGAGGCTGAAATATTGCTTAGTCCTTACTGTCTACTCTGCTCCTTTTATCCTCACACACAAGCATAACGATGAGAACGGTGTCAAGAGACTAAACATTTCCATCAAAAGATATTAATGAAAGCTATGTCCATGTACATTCTAAACTACAAGTGATTATGGATCGCACATACCGCACAAACGATCGTTAGACGAGTGTGTTGGGGAGGTGACACTATTCTTTCCTATTAAATTAATCACAAAAACCCTTCTTTCCAATAGTGAGGGGGACTCCTATGTTGGGGCTTCCAGTGTTGAAAGCAGGTTTGCATACAAACAAGAAGAGAGGATTGTGTAGTAGACTTGGGCACTCCAATCGAAAGATCTAATGCAACGCACGTGAGAGAAATTGAAACAACTGAATAAAATTGAGAGAGGGACGACACGGCATGGCAGAGTTCCGTGCCTAGAAGCACTGGTACCCCTTTTTGGTATTTCTTTATTTATTAAGCTTCCACAAAGTACAAAGTCCAAGGGTCCTCTCTCTCTAGCAAGCTCCAAGCTAATCTCGGGGAGAAGAGGGTCTGGCACTCTTTTAAAGGTCCTTGGCCATACCCAAAAGGAGTTACATGAAAAGCATAGATTCTAAAAGCATCTATAGCCCTACAAGCTAGTGCCCCCTTTTAGATTTTTGGCATCTCAAGTGAATTGCCCAATGTGATCCCATTATTTAATTGCGCTTTTAGTTATTTATTTGACTTATTTGTCAAAGTTTGGGTTGGGCAATTTACCGAGGTTGCTATATAAGCAACCCCTTGCCTCCATTGTATTACACACTCAATTATTTATCGCAAAGGTTGATTGGTTCAAGAGATACTCTCTCTCTCTCTAGTCGACTTTGACATGGTATTAGAGCTTGGTGTAGCTCGGTGATTAAAGAGCCTTTGCATGGAGGAGCAAAGCGGAGAAGAAGAACCTCGTCAATGGCGCTCCATCCCCACCCTCGTAGCTGCCAAAAACGCTGCCTAACAGTGCCCTGCAGCGTTTTGAAATGCTGCCTGCTGACGACCCCCCTAATCTGTCTGTGTTTTGAAATGTTGCTTGCTGATGGGCCCCCCAACCTATCTGCATTTTGAAACAGTCCTTTTGACGCCATTCCGGCCCCCCAACTCGTCCGTGTTTGGAAACGCAACCCCTTGCAGGTGTCTGTCGACAAGGGCCACCCAACGAGAGGCTTGGAGAATGAGGAGACTGTGTCGGGCTATGTGGAGCGGGAAAACTGGAGTAGAAGAGATGGGTGCGGAGCAACGTCTGAGTAGCAGATGGGTGGATTGGTTTGGGAAGTGGTGTGGCTTGGTTCATGCGGCCACCCTTGGAGTGCGAGAAGGTTTGTCGGAGTCATAGTAACAGGGGACGCCCTTTTTCGGGCTTCCCGTCCCCACTTTTCCGTCCCCACTTGCCGTCCCGCTCTCTTTTTTACACTAAAAATCCATTTCAGCCCCGTCCCCCGTCCCCCGTTCCCCCGTCCCGGAATGCGTCCCTTGTGACTATGGTCGGAGTTCTAGATCTTGCAACTTCATCATGGCTCCCCCTTGCTCGAGCGCCAGATTGAACGGAAATAACTACGCTCAATGGAATTTGATTTGCGACTCTGGTTCTCACGGAAAGGCTTATGGAATATTGTCCACGGCTCGGAGCCTCGTCCCAAGAGGGATCCCCGCAACAGGTACACCTGTCTTCAAGATGACGAACATCTCAAATTGTGTGTCGATTGGGATGTGGCTAATGCGAAGGTATCTCTTACAAAGGACCTTTCTCCAGCTATTCAGACTTTGTAGACTGCCAACGAAATGTGGTTCAAGCTTGTAGGAATGTTTGATCGGGATTCTACGATGCAATCACCCTTCTTGGACAATTATTTGCCATTCACTTTCCACGAGGAAGCTCCATGCAATCATTTCTTATGAAGACTAAAGCTATTCATGATCAACTAGCAGCTATGAAGAGTGCACTGACGAGTACCCAATTAGCTGCTTTGGTTCTCATGAAGTTGCCTAAAGAGTATGAAATTTGGTTGGAACACTTTGCCTACAAGTCACGAAAGAAAAGCTGGAATTTGATGATCTTAGCTCTTTTCTCATTGAGGAGGAAGCCATATGGTAACTCAATGCAAAATTCAGATTTTGAGATAGAGGAAGCACATGGTGAGGCACTTGCTGCTTCAGATTCCAGAAAGAGGATGAAGTACCGTTGCTACAAATGTGGAAAGCGTGTTCATTTGGCCAAGGATTGCAAATCCAAAGGTATCTAGTTGGTGGCCACTTTCTGGGGCATCTCAAGTGAACTGCCCAATGTGATTCCATTTTTAAGTTAGGCTCTAAGGTATTGATTTTACTTATTTATCAAAGTCTAGGTAGGGCAATTTATTGAGATTGCTATATAAGCAACCCCTTGCCTCCATTGTATTACTCATTGAGTTATTCATTGCCAAGGTTGATTGGTTCAAGAGACTCTCTCTCTCTCTCTCTCTCTCTCTCTCTCTCTCTCTCTCTCTCTCTCTCTCTCTCTCGTTGGTCTCTACGCTCTGCATCGTCGACCTTGACACCCATAAGGGTTGTCCATACGGCATGCAACGTCATTCTATTAGCGTGATTTGTGGTGGTCCGTACATCCTGCCACGTCTTTAGCTGGTTACACAACTTGGGATCATGCTTTTATTTTTAAGGTTTTAGGCTCCTCGGCGGGGGGTTACCATAAGTTGGGCATCTTTTGGGTTAGGTTTTTAAACTTTATTCCTTTGGGCCGCTCGGAAGGGTCGTGTAAGTTGGTAAAACTTCTGATGCCTCTCTTGTTAGAGTTTGGGCCCCCTTCCATCCTTTAGGCCATGCCACATCATCACTTTGTGATATAACCCCCTCTTGAAAGAATTGTAATCGTCTTCGATTACGTTTGCAAAAGAGACATAGGACGAAAACCAATTCAGTAGACACCGACTCTAAGTACCTACGTGTTAGAGTTACACCACAAGCTTCGCCATTTTGTACGGCTAGTGATTGTCCCGGGTTGGCCACCCATCGCACATCATGTAGATTGCATGGGTGGACACTTTTAGCACGTGTCCGGCCGGTCATTTTGAGAGCCTGGCTGGGTGCACACATTTTTAGCTATTTTTGGGCTTTTATGTTTTTTGCACCAGTTACACATTTTGCCCTAAGATCCTGTAAATAGAATGCTTAGGGTCTTGTAGTCATACATTGTGTATTGAGAGCACCCCATTTGCATAGCGCTTGTGCTCTCTCTCTCTCTCTCTCTCTCTCTCTCTCTCTCTCTCTCTCTCTCTCTCTCTCTCTCTCTCTCTCCAGCATTTTCAGCAAGCGTGGCTGACACCCTCTCCTCTGCTCACTTTAACGCGCTCGATGCGCGATAGATAAAGGGTGGGAGCGGCTAATAAGTCTGGGGTTGAGGCTCGAAGATTCTTTGAGAAATTTCTTTGAGAAAATTTCTTTAGGTTCTTTTCTTGGGTGATGATATTAAACATTGCCAAAGAGCTCTGATACCAATGTAATGTGCAGCGGAAGAGTTAACTATTTAGCTCGGATCTAGTACTCCGCACAAACACAAGGTTACTTTACTTCCCTTGATAAGAGAAATTGAACTGGAGACAATTAGAGACACAAAGAGAGAGAAAAGAGACGACATCAATTGTGGGGTCCCAACCACCCTCAAGGGCTCCCTTGCTCTGTTGCCAAAGAAAGTACTTGCTTTATTACTTGCACAAATGCTGATATAATGATGCTAAATGCTGAGGTGCTGAGATGCTAATGCTTGGTACTGCTGAGAAACTGAAAGGTACTGCGGTAGATGTTGAGGTACTGCTGTGGATGCTTGGTACTTGAGAGGCTAAGTGCTTGGTATTGCGGGTACTTTGGTACTTGGTGTTGTGTCGACGATGATGATACTTGCTAGAAATGCTGTCACAAAGCGATGACGTGGCTGCTCGATTGTTAGGGTTTTGATGACATGGATGTCCGATTACTGAAACCCTAAATTTTGAAAACCCTAATTACCGTCAAAAACCCTAATCTGCAGAAACCCTAATTCCAAAAACCCTATATGCTGTCAAAAACCCTAAATGCTGCGAGAAACCCTAAATGCTGCTAGAAACCCTAACCCTAATTTTTGAATTGTTGACGTGGCTGGCTACAGTACGGACATGCCCGGATATTGCGGAAACTGTGCCATGTGGCAGGACGGACGCGCGCGTTTTGCGGCGTAATTTGCGGAAGTTTTGGCTGCTTTATTGGCTACGCAATTTCAAATAGAGAGAGAGAGCTCCTTTGCTTTATTTTGGAAGCTCAAGAGAGCTTGTGAGAGAATGTTTCTCTGCTTTAGTTTTGAAAAGCTTTTAAGCTTTTGGGGCTCTGCTTTTGGCATCCCTTGTAAACAAATAAATAAGTGGTTTGGGCTCCCACTCTGCAGAGCATGTGGACGCAGAGTTTGGGAGTGCGACCCAACCACTCCTGTACTTTGAACTCATATTAATACCGAAAGGGGCGCCAGTCTTTGGGACCAATATCTCTAGGCACGGAACTCCCCCGTGCCAGTGTAAATCAATTGTGAATCGTGAACTGTTTTGAAGTGGTTACTTGGTGCTGTCGTGGTAGATTCTTGACTTGGAGTGTCAAGTCTGTTATAGTGGTATCAGAGCGCGGCCGATTTCTCTTCTACGGGAAATCTGATCCCAAATTTTTTTCCGCGGCACCTATGGCTTCACGCAAGGATCAGTGGACTCCCTCTGCATCCGGAGATGCGGGAAGGGATCACAATGAAGATTCCGGCAAGGAGTATGGTCGCCTCAGCCTACTTAGGCGGAGCGACGAGAGATGGAGCGTCATCAATTGATCGTCGATGCAACAAAGATGATGCTCAATTTTGCAAAGGACCCAAAATTTGCAAAATATATGAACGAGACTTCTTTTCAAGGAGTGCACGAGCAGTGGCAAAAAACCACAACACCACCTCCGAAACCCGCCCTTAAGAAACCTTGTGCTTATAAGAAATATTCAAAGAAGGAATTAGAAGAGGTGGTTGATGCACGGATTGCTTAGCTTTTTGATGCGCAGAACAAAGCTAAAAAGCACGGCAAAAACAAAAGAAAGGCACTGACTTCCCGGGTTATTTGGGTCGCCAGTCGACATTTGATAAGGCAAAGAAATAGAAGGAGCGTGTTCGATTTGAAGAAGTACCCAGTTCTTCTTCTTCTTCTGACAGTTCTTCTAGCTCATCTGGCTCGAGCGAAGAAGACCGCAAAGGCAAAAAGCGAAGCAAGAAACAACGCTTCGGGAAGGGCAAGAAAAAGGCAAAGAAGTCTAAATCTCGCCTAGTGAGTGACAATTCTACAGAGGACTCGTCTACAGACAGTTCAGACTCTGACGACGACAACTTTTATGCAAAGAAGAAGAATCTTCATAAAGCCAACCAGTATGACTTTCTGGAAGACAAAAGCAAGAAAGTCCGAGAGTTTAAGGAAGGTGGATAGTCAATTAAATTTGATACGTTTTCGGGATATAGAGATGCTTCGAAGGCTTTGTCTTTTATACAACAGTTTGACATCGCTTTCGCGGGAGGACGCTACTCAGAGCACTCTAAGATTTGGAGACCTGCCTCTTACTTTAAGGGGAATGCTCGAACTTGGTGGTCCCCGCTTCTTTTAAACAAGACTGCGCCAGTTAAATAGAAGCTTTTTATTTCTTCTTGGCTGACTCAAGAGTATGAACGTGATATACGAGCTGCTTGGAATCATCTTTGGATGACCAAGAAAGATACAGTGGATGCTTATTGCGAGAGATTATGGAGCTCTTTTCTATCCGCCTCTTCATTCAAGAAGATCTTGTTCAGAGAACAGATTGAGTTGTTTACCTTGGGTCTACCTACAGAGATCTGAGATGACTGCTTGGAACAGAAGTCAGCTTCTATTCAGGAGTTGATGAGTCATGCGAAACGGGGTTTTGCCATTCACTCTGGCAGTTTGACCTATCCCACCGATGAGGTCATGACACAACGAGCCGAACAGACTTCAGCGAATGAAAGTAGAAAGAGAAAGAACAACCCAAAAAAGAAGGATGCACGACCCAAGCTTACTCTTCAGGAGAGAGCTCGCTTCATTAGGGAGGGGAAGTGCTTTGGATGCGGGGAACATGGACATCTCCACGAAGTGCCCTAAAAAGGCACAGAAAGAACAGAATGATAAGGACGACGAAAGGCCTGAGAGTTCGAGAGCAACTGAGGAACGTGGAAGAAAAGGCAAGATAAAAACAAGACTGGTTCCAGATTGTGTGGGTACCGATCCCAACATCATGGACGAGAGTACAGAACTTTGCTGAGCTTGGGGCAAAGTGAAAGACCAAGAGGCCCTGATCTTCTTTGATGGAGGAGCCAAGGCCAACTTCATTTCATCGGAATTGGCGGTACGTTCGAGATCACTCCCGATCGGATGGGACCACTTGCGGAGGCTGTTCTAGCGGCACCCGGCAGGGATGTAGCCATTACACCTGTCATTGGCAAACTTCGGTTGCATTGTCAGGGGTATTTGGGGCATGAGGACTTTTACATAATGCCTTTGGAAGGTTGTGATGTTTCTCTTGGGAATTCTCTGGTACCACAAGAACAACGCCGTTGTCGATTATCGGGCGAGGAAAGCGACATTGACTACAGAGAAGGGCAGAATCATTGTACTTTACAGTAAACTGGTTATTGAAGGGCGAGTCTGTCCCTATTGTATCGGCTTCGGCTATTTTTAAATTAATGAAATCCAATTTGTTTGTTTACTCGATCTTTATGAAAGAATTGAGTGATGAGTATAGGATAAATATGTTTAAACTTGATAATGAACGCCAAGATTTTCTCCACTCACACCGATTGCTTCTTAGAGGGCCTACCAGGCGAGTTACCACCTGCTCGTCCTAAAGATCATACCATTGATCTGATACCTGGAAGCACACCATTGAACTGGCCACCTTACCGTGTGAGCCGAACACAGAACAAAGAGATTATGAACCAAGTGAAAGACCTCTTGGAAAAGGTCTTGTCCAGCCTAGTACTTCACCGTATTGCTCTCCAGTGTTGTTGGTTTTGAAGAAAGACGGATCTTGGAGAATGTGCTTCGATTATAGAGCTCTCAACAAAATCACCATCAAGAACAGATTTCTGATTCCTAGGATCGATGATATACTCGACAGATTACAGGGATCCTCGTGCTTTAGCAAGATTTATTTGAAGAGTGGATATCATCAAATCAGAATCGTGCCGAGAGACGTCTACAAGACAGCTTTTCAGACGACTTTTGGGTTATTTGAGTTTTTGGTAATGCCTTTTGGCTTAACCAATGCTCCTGCGACATTTAACCGGATGATGGACAGGATTTTTCGAGAGTATAGGCTATTTGTTGGCATTTTCTTTGACGATATCATTGTTTTATCCAAGAATGAGGTAGAACATAGAGATCATTTGCTTCAAGTCTTTCAGGCATTACGAGATCACAAGTTAGTGATTAATGCAAAGAAAAGTGATTTTTTTTTACCAGAGATACACTTTTTGGGACACATTGTGTCAGCAGCAGGAGTGCAAATGCATCCGGCCATGATAGAGACTATCCGTGATTGGCCCGATTTGAAGAATGTCCATGAAGTTAGAAGCTTCTTGGGACTGTGTTCGTACTACAGGCGGTTCATTCGAAAGTTTGCAGAGGTTGCTTCCCCTTTGCATATCTTGATACAGAAAGGAGTCCCTTTCTCGTGGAAACCCATAGAGGTGACTGCCTTTCAGACCTTAAAAAAGAAATTGACTACGTGACCAGTTTTGACTTTGTTGGACTTGCAGAAGTCATTTGAAGTATATTGTGATGCTTGTGGTCGTAGTCTGGGTGCGGTCTTAATGTAAGAAGGCCATGTCATTGCTTACGAGAGCCGATTGTTCTCAAGGCCGGAAATGACAGCACAGGTTTATGAGAGAGCTTTGGCGGTTATCCATGCTCTTACTCAGTGGCGGCATTACCTACCCGGAGCGGATTTTACAGTCTTTACAGACCATCAGAGTTTGCGCTATTTCTTGTCACAGAAGCAGCTATCCGAAAAGCAGATGCGGTGAGCGAACATCTTGTCACAGTTTCACTTCCAGATTGTCCATATTCAGGGACAGAAGAATGTGGTGGTAGATGCTTTGTCTCAGAAGCCATTGGTTCTGGCTATTTCCGCGATACATCATAGGAGCTTCGAGGATATGGTCGACCAGTATGCGACAGATACAGATTTTGCAGACGTTTTCAACGGATACGGGATGGGGAGACAGAAGCGGGATATTCCATTTGGGATGGCTACTTGATGAGAAAAACCATGTTGTGCGTTACACAGCCGTTGAGGGAAAAGGTTATGACCGGATGCCACTGTCCACCTTTTATGGGTCATCACGACATTGCTACCACCATGAAAGGGGTAAAGAGATACTTCTTTTGGCCGAGACTCAAGAAGGATGTGGAAGAGTTTGTGCGCAATTGCTTGATATGCCAGAAGGTCAAGTTTGACAGACGTAAAGCACAGGGATTGTTATAGCCTTTGCCCATAGCCACCCGCCCTTGGGAAAGCATTGCAATGGATTTCATTTTTGATCTCCCGAGAACACAGAGTGGTCACGATGGTATCTGGACTGTTATTGACAGATTTAGCAAAGAGGCTCATTTCATTCCAGTGAAGAAAACAGTCAAGCCGATCACTTAGCGAGACCGTTTGTGGCCCAGATCTTCAGATTACATGGCATGCCTGAGACGATTTTCTCCGATAGGGACCCCAGGTTTACGAGTTTGTTTTGGAAGGCAATTTGAGAGAACATTGGCACGCGGTTGCAGTTCTCGTCATCGTTCCACCCGCAGACTGACGGGCAATGTGAGATTGCCAATTCACCAGCTTTAGATTTATTGAAGTCTTATATCTCGGATTAGAAGACTTATTGGGAAAAGTATCTACCTTTGGTGGAATTTGCCTACAATAACACGATACACTCTTTGACAGGGAAGGTGCCATTTGAGATTGTTGAAGGTGCTGCAAAGGTTCCACCCTTCCTAAGCACGAAAGATAAGATTTTTGAAGCAGATGAGTATACGCGCGACTTAGACACGGCTTTTGCCCCAGTCCGCGAGGCTTTGCAAAAATCTTAAGAACGACAGAAAAAGGCAGCGGATCGCCATCTCGCGACTTGAAAGTGAAGGAGGATGATTGGGTGCTCTTACATTTTGAGAAGGCACGCCTGAGAAAGAAGGGAAAGGAGAGGGTTTTTCCAAAGCTTAGTATGCGATACTATGGACCTTTCCATATCTCTGAAAAGATTAATGATGTCTCCTTTCGACTGAAACTGCCTAACACTTGGAGGATTCACAATGCATTCCATGTGAGTCTCTTGAAACCTTTTAAAGGTGATGTGCGTGATGATGGGGAGTTTGATGAGCAACCCGAAGTGGAAGAAAAAGAGGAGATCCTTGTTCCTGAACAGATTTTGGCACATAAGGATACGAAGAATAAAGGTAAAGTCCGAAGGCGGTTCATGGTTAAGTTCAAGAACTATCCTGCATTGGATACGAAGTGAATGGAGGAGGAGGACCTAGCAGATACTCCTCAGATTGTGAAACTTTACCTCGAAGCTTTTGGTTTAGCATAGTCTATTTTAATGGAACCTAGAATTCAGCTTGGCCGGAGATCTAGTGCAATGGGATGCACAAGAGGGGAGTTACTCCGCTCCTTTGTCAACAGATGTCTCGATTTTGATACTAGAGTCACTGATGTCTCTTTGAGCTTCAGGGATACTGAGAGCTGACAGTATTCTGCTGTATGACTTTATGAAATGGAATTCCTGAATATGAAACTGATTTGTTCTTGACTTGTTTTTAAGTGCAGGAATTGATAGACGAGATGATTGCAACATTTTGGTCTACTTGATCTCGAGTAGACATGGTTGCAATAGGGGTTAGTCAATCGGGCATCGATGAGGTCCCGACTGGATATAGATGCGATTGCTAGCTACATTGCCAATAAATCATGGTCTAAGATCCGAATGTTTGTTGAATGTCATGTGATGTCCTGTGATGTCGTGTGATGTGACTGTCGATTGGTACATGTGCTAAATGTGTGTTCCTAGTACATAGGTGCTAACAGTCAGTGTCTGCTAAGGCAGTTTATGGCCTCTGTCTGTTTTGCAGGCGTAATCGAGGGCGATTACAATGCTTTCAAGAGGGGGGTATGTCACAAAGTGATGACGTGGCTGTCCGATTGTTAGGTTTTGAATACATGGATGTCCGACTGCTGAAACCCTAAATTCTGGAAACCCCAATTTCATTCAGAAATCCTAATCTGTAGAAACCCAAACTGTTGGAAACCCTAAATGCTGCCAGAAACCTTAACCCTAATTTTGGAATTGCTGACGTGGCTGGCTACAATACGGACATGCCTGAAAATTGCGGAAACTGTGCCACGTGGCAGGCTGTACGGACGCCCGCATTCTGCGGTGTAATTTGCGGAAGTTTTGGCTGCTTTATTGGCTACGCAATTTCAGATAGAGAGAGAGAGCTCCTTTGCTTTATTTTGGAAGCTGAAGAGAGCTTGTGAGAGAACGTTTCTCTGCTTTATTTTTGACAAGCTTTTAAGCTTTTGGATTTAAGATTTTGGGGCTCTGCTTTTGGCATCCCTTGTAAACAAATAAATAAGTGGTTTGGGCTCTTACTGTGCAGAGCATCTGGACGCAGAGTCTGGGAGTGAGACCCAACCACTCTTGTACTTTGAACTCAGATTAATACAAAAAGAAATATCGAAAGGGGCGCCAGTCTTTAGGGACAATATCTCTAGGCACGGAACTTCGCCGGGAGAGTGTAATCTATTGTGAATTGTGAACTGTTTTGAAGTGGTTATTTGGTGCTATCGCGGTAGATTCTTGACTTGGAGTGTCCAAGTTTGTTACAAATGCTTCTACGGTGACGACGACACGACGAACGACGAGGCTGTGGGCTGATTTGCTATCGCCGAGGATGGCGATGGCTGAAAAACTGAAAACATTGGTTACCTGGCCGATCTGAAAATACTGCTGTTCGCTGAATTCAGGGTGCTTAGAGCTGAAAAACGCTGGTGAGACTTATGGAAAACGCTGATTGCTGATGGAAAACGCTGAGGTACTGCTGAAAATCAAGGGCCGGAAGCCCTTCTTCTTTGGCTCTTTCTTGCCCATCTCTAGTGCCAAAGACCTACCTTAATAGGTGCCAAACGTTGGGTCAAGCAGCCTCCTAAATCAGCCCACGATTTGGAAGATGAAAAGTCACTTATTTAATTAAATGAACTTATAAGGGTGATTCATAGGCGGATAGAACGTAGTTCCTATGAGGTGAATTGCTTATGTTGCTTTAAATGCTCATGCTAATGGGTTATGCAACCAGAGGGTATGCAACTACTCGTGCCTAGACATGCTCTTGCGTATAGACTTACAAAGGTGCCAAAACACTTCCTAGGCTGACCTAAACCCTAGAAGTAGGAGTTACAGCTTGTCCACATGCACATAGGGTTAGATGTGCACGTGACAGTCTCGTACCGTGGCTGCTGTGCACTGGTTCAATCATCAATTTTTCCTTTAGAGTCTTGAATGCTCCAATGTCTGATGGTCCCTGAGCAAAAGGAACCTCTTTCTGTGTCAAAATGTGTAACGGAGAAGCAATCTCCGTAAACTTTTGGATGAACCACCTCTAATATGAACATAAGCCCAAAAAGCTGTGAACTTGTACATTCTTTAAATTTGGTCAATCTCTAATGGCTTCAATCTTGGCTGGGTGCATCCTTACACCCTCCGCAGTGACGATGTGTCACAAAAAGTGTATCTCGGGCAAGAAAAACTCGCTCTTCTTCCCATTAACCACGAGTCGATGTTGCTGTAGTGCCTGACAAACCTGTAACAGATGGTGTCTTTGCTTTGCCTCACTCTGGAAGAATACAATGATATCGTATGAAAAAGGTGTCCAC
This sequence comes from Adiantum capillus-veneris, assembly GCF_014529385.1. Taxonomy (NCBI): domain Eukaryota; kingdom Viridiplantae; phylum Streptophyta; class Polypodiopsida; order Polypodiales; family Pteridaceae; genus Adiantum; species Adiantum capillus-veneris. Next base: position 164,706,816 of record NC_140939.1, on the reverse strand, counting down.
AAATGATTCATACTCTTAAAAAATCATGTCCATCATCCTATTGAATGTTGCATGAGCATTTGTGAGATTGAAAGGCACACCAGATATTCGTACATTTTAAAGGGCCTCTTGAATGCGGTCTTGAAGAGCGATCCTGATATGATGATAGCCGCTTTTCAGGTTGATTCTGCTTAAGCATGTAGAATATTGTAACTTGTTCATTATATCATCGATCTTGGGTATTGGAAATTTGTTCTTGATGGTGATTTTGTTGAGAGCTCTGTAGTCAACGAACATTCTCCAAGATCTATCTTTCTTCAATACCAACACACCGGCAAACATTAGACCCTTTTCGAGAAGCTCTGTCACTTGGTTCATAATTTCCTCATTCGGGGCTTTGCAATCTCAATAAGGTGGTCAATTCGGTGGTGTGTTGCTTGGAATCAATCAATCATGTGATCTTCAGGTTGTGGAGGATGTCACAAACTGGTGATGTGTCAAGTCAGTAAAGAGCAGAGCCAACCTTCAGATCACGGCCGAGGGGCTTAAACCCTAAGAAGAACAAGCAACAGAAGAAGTCCTACCAACTTATGGGACCCCGTCCGATGGGGCGCAAGTGACATAAAGGATTAAAATAAAGCAGGAGCCACACACACACACACTGAAAGATTTGCGTAGCAACTGATGACGTGGCAGTTTTACGAAAAAAACCCCAAAATTGCGCTGATATGATGACATGGCAGATTGTTTCGTGTTTTGCGTTGACTGTTGACGTGGCAGTTGTACGGAATTCCGTGATTTTCATTGGCAGCTTTTTGGCATTGCTTTTGGACCAGAAGCTTTTGAGTTTGAAGGCTTTTCATGTAAACTGCTTTTGGGGCCTAGGGCCTTTAAATATGAGGCCATGGGCTCATTCTTTGGCATGCTTCTTGGAGAAGGTATAGAGTCTGGAGTATCGGCTTGTAGTGTGTTGATGCAATATAAAGAAATATTGAGAGGGGCACCAAGGTTTGGGGCCAATACTCTCTGGGGTGGAATTCCGCCACTCTGTGTTGCGTGTCGTCTCTGTCTCTTAGTTCAGTTGTTATTGAAGTGCTAAAAGTTTGTTTAGTCTGTTCGTTTCTATTGGCACGTGGTGCCCGTCTTGTGACAGTGGTATCAGAGCATCAAGTGTGCTTTTTAAAAGAGTAGACTGAGCAAACCAGAGACTACTGGAAATTGTTATTTGAAGTATCTTTGGGTCCCGACCCCGGACTTACTAGTCACTCCCACCCTTACTTCATCGCGCATTAGGCGCGCTCCCGTCTTCAACGCTCTGTCTTACAGGGCATAAGTCATAAAGAACCCAAGACATGGAATTCATGGATTCAACAGAATATTTGCAATTTCTGCTCGACGAGCTTCACGACATTCTTTCGTGGCATCCTCAACAAAATCTTCCAATGCTGCAAAGTTTTCAACAATTTTTGAACTACATGTTACCCCCTCTGATGCCCCAGGTGGTACCTCCTCCGACATCAGAAAGTACGAGAGCTTCCAACCGGCAACCTTCTCAGCCGTCTATTCCGATTGGGGAAGTCTTCAGGAATATGGTGCAGCCATCTGACCCTGATCCAGTGCAACCGCCTTTGCCACCCCCATTGCCCCCACCTCCACCACCACCATCGCCACCAGGCTACTATGGTTGGAGCCCATATGGATACCCTTATTATCCATACCCGGGATATGTGCCTAACCAACCCAAAGGTTTCAAAGATGGCGGCACGACTGTCAAATTTTTCACTTTTTCCGGGGTGAAAGACCGTAAGAAAGCATTGCAGTTCCTACAACAATCCGACAACATCTATGCTTTGGGGAACTATACAGAAGAATCCCGACCTCGGACTTACTAGTCACTCCCCACCTTACTTCATCGCGCATTGGGCGCGCTCCTGTCTTCATCGCTCTGTCTTACAGGGCATAAGCCATATAGAACCCAAGACATGAAATTCATGGATTCAGCAGAATATTTGCAATTTCTGCTCGACGAGCTTCACGACATTCTTTCGCGGCATCCTCAGCAGAATCTTCCGATGTTGCAAAGTTTTCAACAATTTACATGTTACCCCCTTTGACGCCCCAGGTGGTACCTCCTCCTCCGGCACTAGAAAGTATGAGAGCTTCCAGCCGGCAACTTCTTGGCCATTTGTTCCGATCGGGGAAGTCTTCAGGAATATGGTGTAGCCAACCGCCTTTGCCACCGCCATTGCCCCCACCTCCACCACCACCACCGCCACCAAGCTACAATGGTTGGAGCCCATATGGATACCCTTATTATCCATACCCGGGATATGCGCCTAACCAACCCAAAGATTTCAAAGATGGCGGCGCGACAATCAAATTTTTCACTTTTTCCAAGGTGAAAGATCGCAAGAAAGCATTGCAGTTCCTACAACAATTTGACAACATCTATGCTTTGGGGAACTATACAGAAGAATCCAAGATTTCTCATGCAGCAGGATTTCTTAAAGATAATGCTATGCAATGGTGGAGTTCAATCGCGACACAACCGCATGCTCCAAGGACCGGGCAAGCTTTCAAGACAGTTTTTGCACGTAGCTACATGACTTCGATGTTTGAAGTCCGGATTTTGGCAGAGTGGGGCAACTTGCTTGCCACCGAAACCATGGACGACTATAACCAAAGGTTTCTTGACGTGTGTGTTCCGGTGTCTTTCTTTAAGTTCATTTCCTTAGAGGACTAGTGCGAGCGCTACACCATTGGACTACCATCACCATCGCAGGAATATTGTCTCTCCAAGCAAGCTTTACCATGCAAGAGCTTATGGACCATGCCGCGGTCGGCTACAAGCTCATGAAGGGAAAGTTGGAGTTTACCACAGAAGAACCTCCGGCTACTAACCAGAACTCTCGGCAACAACGAACAAATTCTCGAGAATCCCGTGAAAACCAACCTCAAGGGCCTTGTTTGACACACTGTCAACGAGACGCCTTGTTACAAGAAGACGGATGCTTCGAATGTTTTCAAACAAGGTATACGTTCAATACATGTCCCGAGTGAGCCTCGACGTTCTCAGTGCAACCTTCTTCCACTTCAGACAGATCCCCAGGGCCACCTCCGGCCAAGAGGGCTAGATTTGCTATTGAACTAGTACCCGATATTTATGGTATACACCTCGAGAGTTTTAACGAATTATGCAGAGCTTATGGAAAAGTCAACGGCTTGAAAGCCCTTATTTTCTTTGACCCTGAAGCTATAGAGAACTTCATCCATCCAGAATTTTGAAGCAGATGCACTTTGATTATGATGCAGAGGGTGGAGAAATTGAAGCTGAGCTAGCCACGGGGCAAACTCAGAAAGTGGTATTGCTAATTGGTGCTCTTCCAGTGATTATACAAGATTATCATGGAAAAGCCGATTTCCACATTATGAAGTTGGGCAACTGCGACGTTCTCTTGGGCATGTCCTGGCACGACAAGAATGATGCAACTCTCTAGGTTCGGAACTGAACCATCACTGTGATGCAGAAGGGCAAGCCAATTGTCCTCAAAGTTCGATGGTCCGAACAAAGCCCAGAATGACCCCTCTAGTTGTTTTCTAGTTAGATACTTTTGAACATTGTTTGAAATTTGTTTGAAATGGATGCTATCTGTTTTAAACCTGTCTTGGTGCCAATTTGAATTGTTTGACTCTGGTTTTAAATACTAGTTTCAATGATTGGTGATTTTTCTCTCGGGTGGAGAAGTGAGAAATATTGTATTGTTTGTACCTCGAAACGACGCAGGCCGATGTTTGGGGAGCGTTTCGTTGTATGCTAAAAAACCTCCGAACGACGTAGGCCGATGCCTGGTTTGTATGCTTGAACCTCCAAGCGACGCAAACTGCAATCTGGGGAGCGTTTGGTTGTATAGTCTTCTGAGCTCATGGCCCGGACCTTTTTAGGTTATTTGCGGGGGAGTGACGAGGTAGTCATTGAGTAGCTTCATACCGCAGACTGTTTGTCTCGTGGGAGTGCTCAGCGGCGCTGCTTGTTGTGTCTTGTAACATGTATATGTAAGCATTTGTGTTGCATTGTGATGTGCCAACTACTGAATATTCCTAACTGGATGAGATTGCTTGGGTATGTAATTTTAGTGCATCAAGACACGCGTGGAAGATCAGTGCGGTTTGGGTGTGATGGCTAATTTTACTACGCCAGCATATCAGAGTTCCGAACTAGACGAAAGGAGAAGCCAACTCCTTAACAAAAAAATAACAAACTGATTGTCCCTCGGAATGACCCTCGAAGTTTTTTTAAAAGCTAACTTGAGTTGTTTTGCAGAATGCTGTAATCGCGGACGATTACTCTCTTTCAAGAAGGGGGGATGTCACAAAGTGTTGATGTGTCAAGTCAGTAAAGAGCAGAACCAACCTTCAGATCACGGCCGAGGGGCCTAAACCCTAAGAAGAACAAGCAACAGAAGAAGTCCTACCAACTTATGGACCCCGTCCGATGGGGCCCAAGTGACATGAAGGATTATTATAAAGCAAGACCCACACACACACTGAAGGACTTGCGTAGCAGCTGATGACGTGGCAATTGTATGGAAAAAAACACGGAAATTGCGTTGACATGATGACGTGGCAGACTGTACGGATTTCCGCGTTTTGCGTTGACTGTTGACATGGAAGTTGTACGGGATTTCCTGATTTACGTTGGCAGCATTTTGGCATTGCTTTTTTTTTTTTGAGAAAAAGATCCTTCTATTAGTTATTGAAACTGCCCATAGGGCTACAACCACCTCTTCAAGAGAGGGCTACAACAACCATGATGGGAGACTCTACCAATGAAAAAACCAGCATATGTACAATGGGGCTAAATCAAGAAATGGGGGGAGGGAAAATCCACACAGGTGGCCGGTAGTGCCATCGGAGTACACCCTGGACCATGGTGTAAAAAGGCCCAGGACGCCAGAGTCGAAGGAAAGCCTCTTTGCGCTCCCGCATGTGGTTGGAGCTGCCCTGTAGTCCCTCAAGCTGTCCTCTGAGAGTATGGATCAGCTCTAGCCAAAAATCGCGAACAGTCTCTGCTGGTGGCATAGGGCGAGCCTCAAAGATGTGGAAGCAACGGGCCTGCCAGATGAACCAGAGTGTCAGGCCACTGATGAGCTCCCAACACTCCTCTCTCTCACTGCACCACTCCTGTGGAGTAAGCTCTGTAGCAGGCTGGAGTGTAGGTCGCCCCTCCTGCATCACTATCATCCTGCTTGCGGAAGATAGCTCAAACTGAAGTGCCGGGCCCGTGAGGGTGGACCAAGCCGCTGCTCCCCAAGTGTACTGTCGAGCCGTGGAGAGAGCAGGCATCAGCCGAAGAACTCGTAGCCACACCTGCTGGGCCGAGGGACAGTCCCAAAGATAGCGACGGTGACTCTCCAGAAGATGGTCACAAGCTGCACAGGCGGTCGAGAGACCACTATGCACTAACCAGCTCCCAACTGCTGTAGCTCTGTGTGCGACCAGCCACTGAAACAAGGTGACTCACCTCGGCTGTCTGGAGTCCCACAACCTCTCCCAGAAGGCTGCCAAGAACTCAGCTGTGGGGAGACCCTCCTCTTGCCAATGAGGTGCTGTAGCGGGGCGGGCCTCTCTCTATGCTGCTAGTATATGACGTCCCAGTCGAACAGTGTACTGAAAGAATGGGACACCTGGGTGGTCTGCAGAAGAGAAGGGGTCCCTCTAGAGCCACTCACCAAGATCCCACTGTACTTGCGTCAGTGGACAACACTCCCAGGCCCACAACCTCCAGTGTCCAGTCTCAAGAGCTGCTGGGTTAGGATCTATGACACAAGTCCTCCCACAGATGCCCACTACTCGGATCCTCTGAAAACAGCACTCTGCCACCTACGGGGCCTCTACTGCAACTCGCTGTAGGCGTCCCCCACCCTGAAGCTCGAAGAAAAGGGATGGAACAGTCTTTAAGCAGGCCCTGACTGAGATGAGAACCTCCAGTCGTGTGAAGGCTCCCATCCACCTGGGTGCTACTGGCTCGAGAGGCGTGAGCCACTCAGCTTGAACTGCCTCTGAGACGTCCTGGCACATGCTTTGCACCCCTCTCATGCCCTGTAGCTGGAAACCCTGCACCTCCTCTGACAAGCCTGTGAACTCTAACCAGTCACCTAAAGAGCGTGCTGGACCCGCTGCCATGGGACCCCAGGAAACATGAGGCCGACTACCAACCAAGTGGCCTCTCTGAGTGCTAACCATGGGGTTCCAGACAAGGGGTTGCCGTAGGCGCTCCTTCGTGCAAGTAGGCTGTCTTTGCTCCGGGCCTCGCCGCAAGATCGAAGCAAACTCACAACGAAGCGGTCCTCCAGTCTCTTGCTCAAACCAACTCTGCGCATCTCTGTGAAGATCCATCTGGTCGAAGGTTGCCAGGGGCCTCCTGCCTGAGGCACCCTAGCACGAAGCCGCTGTAGCAAGAACTCCTTCTAGGGCTTCTCACCTGGAAAAGTCCTCTGACCATGAACATCCCAAGAAGGGCTCTGCTCTGCTGTGCTGGGTCAATGATCCCAAGCCTTCCCTGTAAGCAAGGAAGAGTGATGACCTGCCAAGCCACTTTGGCTCAGGCTATCTGAGTGTCACGTCCTGACCAAAGTAAGTTCCCGATCAACCTCTCTACCTGGCTGATACAAGAACTCGAGAAGATTGAGCAAGAAGTGATGTACCACATAGTCGCCAACAACACCTGGTTGGCCACTACTACTCTGCCAGCCAAAGAAAGTCGTGTTGAGCTCCAATGTAATAACTTTCTCCTGATAGTAAGGAGGAGGGGAGCAATCTGCTGCTCGGGAGACAAGTCCAAACCAACCTGACAGCCCAAGTACCGAACTACAGTCCCTGTGAGAATCCACCTGAAACCCTCACGTGGCATCCATTCAGGCATAGGAGTAGTACCAACCGAGAAAGCCATTGTCTTTCTCCAGTTGATCAGTGCACCTGATGCACAACAAAAAGTCTCAAGAGCTTGCTCACACCTGTGAAGGTTGGCCTCCTAGCCATCCAAGTACAAGGCTGAGTTGTCTGCAAACTCAGTGTCCAATAGCTCATCTCCCCGAATAGGGAGCGCTAAGCCACGTAAACCAACCTGCTGTGAAACCAAAAACCTGCTCATTGCCTCAGCATAGAACAGAAAGAGGAAGGGGGCAAGAGGTAGCCCTGTCTGACCGACCTGTGAGCATGAAACGATCACCTCTACCTCTTGACAAAAGTACCTGACTGTGTGCCCGTCTGTACAGAGCTGGCACACCTATGATCCAAGCATTTGAAAAGCCCATCCTGTGTAGAGTGCCCTCCCAAAAGTCCCAGTCAACTTTGTCGTATGCCTTCTCAAAATCGAGAAGAAGAATCACTAGGTCCTCACCACGGAGCTGTGCTAGGGCAGAAGCCTCCCACAAAGTAAAGATGTTGTCAAGGATACTGCGTTCCTTGACAAAACCTGTCTGAATGCCATGTATAAGGCTCTCTAGAAGTGCCGAATCCTCAAACTCAGAGCCTTGGCAAGAATTTTGTAGGCTGAGTTGAGGATGGTGATGGGGCGCCACTGTCAAATCCATCCAAGGAGCCACCGTCCTTGGGAATGAGGTAGATCAGGCCCTCACTCATGCTGTCAGGCATCACTCCTGTGTGCAAAATGTACTGAAAAGCACTACAGAGATTTGGGCCAAGCAGGTCCCAATACTCCAAGAAAAAACTGGGAGTCAGCCCATCCTCACCTGGACAACTACCACGGGGGAGGGCCCTAAGAGCCGTGTGCAGCTCCTCAAGCTGAAGTGGCAGCTCAAGCCTATGACGCATCTCCTCAATCACAAGACAAGGCATCTGTGCCCAAACCTGCTCCCTGCATACATCCTGACGCTCTGACTGGGACTCTGCAGACAGTAACTCACGGTAAAAGTCAGTAGCAACTGTACGCATATCCTCGGGCCCAAAAGCAACTGACCCGTTGGGCCTTCTCAACTGACTGACCTTGGCATGCGAATGCCGAGGTCCCATTGCCTCAAAGAAAGCACCAGTCACTCTGTCGCCCACCTGGGTCCACTGAGATGCCTGTCGGTGGAAAGAAAACTCACGTCGCTTCTCCTCTGTGCTAACAAGCTCCTGTCGAGCCTGCTGTAGCTGCTCCTCCAACCAAGGACTGTCTGGATGCTGCTCTTGCATCCTCTGTAATGAAGCAATGCCTCGTCTGAGACGCTGCTCCTCCTCTGTCGCTGTAGCCCGGCGAGCTAGAGACTCCTGGAGAAAGAAACGGCTAATCTGAGCTAGGCCTGAGGCCACTCTGTCAGCACGAGAATCCTGCCTGTCCAAGCTCTCTGGCCACAGAGCCTCTACCCGCTCTCTGAGTGCTGAGTCCAACAAGACCCTCTTTGGGATGCGAAGCATCGTGCTCCCACTCCTCCGCCTGTCTGCCACTGTGAGGATCACTGGTGCATGGTCCCAGAAGGAAGTCCATGCCAGAATGTCCATTGTCCCTCCCAAGTCACTGAAATGGTCACTAGTGCAGAAGCGATCTATCCGCGATAGATTCACTCCTCCCACTCTGCGGTCCAAACGAGAGAAGGCAAGGTTGTCTGGGGGCCTCAAAAAACCAGAGTGCTGCCAAACATCCGAGACCCTCAGAGCCATACAAAACCTCTCCCAAGCTGCCAGCTCAACTCCATGCATAGTAGCATGGCTACCACCAATCTTGTCAGAAGGGTCCTTAACATGTTGAAGTCCCCTCCTATGCACCAGGTCTTCTGCCTGCGGCGGCAGAGACTCAACTATCTGTGACCAAAACTCTGCTCGAGCACTCGCCACATTGGGCGCATAGATGTTCAGGAAGCCCACTAGGCAACCCTGAACCTGTATAGTAATCCATTGAGCCCTGCTTGGCACAATAATCCCTCTGCCCACAATGGTTTGCTGTAAATACATACCCCACTCTGGATGCCTCCAGGTCCAAAAGCAGCTGACCAAAAAGTATCATATCGTCCACGCAAGAGCTGACCACAACGTCTAATGCGGCTCTCACACAGATGGTGCTCCTGAAGCATAAGGAGATCAATCTCTCCTCCCACAAGGCAGCGCTGAAGCTCTTGACGCAGTCGGCCCCGCTGACGCTGAAACTGGGGCCCACCTAGTCCCTGCACGTTCCATGAGACGATCGCTCATGGGGAGCGAGAGAGAACAGATGCTGCCGCAACAGCTAGACGGGCTATCTTCGAGGCTGGCTTGGATGGGGAGTAATCCACATTCGAGCGTCCTCTAGATAGGCGTGACTGCAACGAGTGCAAAGCCCAAGCCCAAGCAGAGCGAGCCGTATGTAAAGCAACCTCCTGTGTCGAGGAGTCCTCATGAATGTTTACATAGCATGCAAGCATTGTGTATCGGCAAAGAAGTAAACCACAATGTCTCTACATCCTGCTGAATCTGGAGGTGTCACCGCAAACTTGGCCAATGGCCACAAAGTCTGAAGCACGTTTGTAACTCCTAGTTCTCCCATGTGGTGGGAGAACTGTAACCGGCCTGTTTAATCCAAAAAGGGCGGTAGACCTTAGACTTGAACTTTATTTTCTTTCACCCATTTAATTTGTCGCCCACTTTACCTGTACTTTCAAGACACAACAAAGGGGAAAGGGATACAGGTTGCTAGATTGCACCTGTATAAGAAGACCGACACCAGATTGGCCCCTAAATAGATGCCCCTTTCGGTATTTCTTTATTCTTTAAAGAGGGAATGGCCTTTTGAAGACGTTAATATAACATTTCATTTCATTTCATCTCTCTCTCTCTCTCTCTCTCTCTCTCTCTCTCTCACACACACACACACACACACACACACATTCTCAGATGTCGTGTCTCATTTAATCTCAGTGATCTCTCTTCTCCATGAGTCCACATGTGTGCCTTGTTCATGTGTTTGGCATTGCAGTTGTTCTAGATCAGAGTCGAGGTACCCACCGGATCACTAGCCGGTTCTTGTCTTTATTGCATCTTCCGTTGTCACCTTTGACAAAGATTTGGCATGCTGTACAATGTTATTGAGTGAAACGCCACTCTCCTGTTCTTGGCATGGAAACTTACCCTTGTCAATTTCTTGCATAAGGTTGTCAAGGTGCCAATGTATGTGATTGCAACTGGAGAGAGGCCTTCCCTTCACCCATATCAATGTCGTGCATAAGGCTGTCAAGGTGCCAGGATACGTGATTGCAGCAGCTGGAGAGAGGCCTTCCCTTTGCATCGTGGTGATCAAAACAAGTGGCGGTGTTGTGGTAGCAAGGTGGGTGCAGTGGCCACTAGCGCATGTGATTGCAATTGGAGAGAGGCCTTTCCTTTGCATCTGGCCTGATGCTCAAAACAGCAAGTGGCAGTACTGTGATAGCAAGGTGCAACTAGTGGGTGCCGGCGGCTGCAAATATTCGGTTGTTGCATGCAAAGCATGCCTTGCACGTGTTTCGCTAGCTGTTACGTGCACATGGCTCTGTGTGCGACGTGGACATGCTTTATCGCCTTCCAGAGCCAGTCTTGCACCTATCCCTAGATAGGAGTGTCTAGAATCCTAGGAGGATTAGTACCGGCTTCGTGAGCTTGTTCGTAGGACCTGCATGTCCGGATGAGTCCGTTTTATTGGGTTTTCTAGTTTTGAAACGCTCTTGCATAAATGGATCATACAAGCGGTTTTGATAGATGGTGTTACACTACGGTGGGCATCTGTATGACGTGCATGTAGTTTTAGCTAGAGGAATCCAATGAGCCATTCCCCGCGTCAATCAGTTTCCTGGATTGATACATGTGCAAGAGTTTCACCCAAAAGCTTAGCCCTAGTCAAACTTATTAATAAATCATTTTCATGATTTATTTTAGAAGAATTTGATAGAGGACCTTAAGTGGTTTATAACCAGTAAAAATTTCCTATAAAGGGAGCAGATAGCCTAGCGTTTTGGCATTAGGAGGTGCGTGAGATCTTCAATCGCTAGCCATCCAGATGCGTTCTGGTACTTCGGCAGCCCATTGAGCCTCTTCTTGGCGGTTCCCTACGCATCAAGGGCTCCCATTGTTGTCCATCATCGGTATCATTGAGATCTGTGTTTTCAGCCCTTCATTCCTCTCACGTCGGGAGCGCAATTCAGCCCTTGATCTACCCCTTGGTGGCCATCCGCAATCCCACATCAAGATGGATCCAAAGGTGCATCAAATCAGCCCTCGAGGTGCTTCATCTTGAGGAGCGGCCGAGGCGACATCCGAATTCAAATCAGTAGAGTATGCATTTGAGGTATTGCATGTGTGTACACTGTACATTCCATTCAAGCAATCAAAAGCAAATACCACATCGGCAACGGTGTGGGGGGCCCTTGAGGGGGTTGGTTGGGATCCCATTGGGTGTCACTCCCTCCCTCCCCCCCCCACCCCCCTTTCCCTTCTCTCTCTCTCTCTCTCTCTCTCTCTCTCTCTCTCTCTCTCTCTCTCTCTCTCTCTCTTCAGGGAAGTAGAAGGAACTATAATTCAAGTTAAAAACAATTATTAATGCAAGGAAAGAAGTAAGTATTTGTGGAAGTGTAAAACCTAGATCTTCACCATTTCAATTCCGCTTTACCTGACATTGGAATCCGCTTGCAAATCGCGTTGGAGAAGGATCTTCTCTTCACCCGAGTTCTACCCTTTTCTGCGGGCGCACCCCTTGGCGGCCTTGCGCTCACACCAAGGTTGCTTTTTCCCACCTCACGTCGATTGGCCGGCCGCTAAGTGCATGGTCCGCTCTCAATGAGTGAAAAGAGACACAAGGGGAGGTTGGACAAGCCCTTCTTTCTTGGGATTCCCGTTACTCTTCAACAAAACACGATTAGGAATCGCCACGCCCAAGTAAACTTGGGTTCGTGCGATTGCAACAAGCAAAAAAAATTTCTAGTGGTTCTTTCCTTGAGTAATGCAGAACACTTCCAAAGCTCTGATACCAATGTAAGGTGCAGCGGAATGAATGTTGTATTTTCTCAAGATTAGTGATCTTTATTGCTCAAGGTTCCTTTTAGTTCTTAGGGAAAGAGAGAGCTTTCCATCTTATGAAGAGTGCCATGATCACGAACAAAGTGAGTGGATATTGTGTGTGCAAGTGAATGAGACTGAGAGAAGGAGAGAGAAGAGATACGACACCCGAGAGGTTGTAAAACCCTCCTCCGAAGGTCCCACTCTCGTCGGCGAGAGTGGTCTACTTTGATTGCACAAAGGTGTACAATGCGTATGCAATGGACTGATGCAATGGGACTATGCCGATGACGACAACGGTGACGACGACGACGACTTGGTGGCTGAAATCTGAGATCTTCTATCTGCTGATTTTCGGGACTGTTTCGGTGGCTGAAAATGACTGTTTTGGCTGTGTTTTTATGGCTGAAAATGGGGGAACATCTGCAACCGACTTGGGGGAGTTCTGCTACTGTGTCATAGGGCTGAAAATTGTGTGTATCCGATGCGGTAAGGGGCTGAAACTGAAAATGCCGATGAGTCCTGCTGCTAGCCAAAAACGCTAGGCTGATCTGAATCTGCAACTCAAAAACGCTGATGGGCTGATGTGAAAAAACGCTAGCAATGCTGAGGATTCTGCTGGTGATCACAAGGATCTGCAAACGCTAGAGGGTCATGAGGGGGGTACTGCTGAGAAGTTGCCTGTTGAGCGGGAGGCTCTCTTTTGCCAGAAAGTGCTAACTTGGGTTTGCTTATATATTAACTTAGCAAAATTGCCCTACCTACTTTTGTTGGAAAGTCACTTAAAAATAATAAGTGAAAATACCAATAAATAGGAAAATAGGCTAAATGCACTGGAAAATTCCCCTAACTGATGCTAATGGATTCTGATGGGAATTCTGATGATCATGCTGTGTGCAACCGGAGGATATGCATCTATGCTAAGTGACTGGGCATGCACGGTCTACGAATAGACTCACAAAAGTGCCAGATCATTGCTAATCTAGACTTGACTGAATTGACTAAACCCTGCTGTGGTGTAGCTTGTCCACGGACACATAAGGTTGGGATGTGTCACGTGACATATTGGCTTTGGAGTCTTTGCATTGTTGGAACAACCATCCCTTTCATGTGCTTGGAGAATTTTCTCATTCCAGAAGAGGCATTGCATTGTCATTGATCTGTACACATCTTTGGCATCACATCGGTTCCACACCATATGCATCTTCTTAACAATCGGTAGCCATCAATCCGGAGTCGGAGGGTTTCAACCCGAGGTAACCACTGTGGGAGTTCGTAGGCATCGTGAGCCTACATGCATAGCCACATCCGTTGCACAAATGAGGATTCATCTTGAGCTTCCATCATACAACAATCTAGTTGAAGCCCCAAGAGGAGTCTCTCTCTTTGAGGAGTTACTTGGCGGTTTCATGAGACATCATCTAGAGGACTTACCATGGTTCATGGGCATTCCAAAGAACATATCCATCTTCATCGCCCATTTGGCATTGCTCTCTCCAATCTTCTCGCGTAGGGGCAGCATAGGTTTGCCGGTAACCTTCATGGACATCGACATTTGCATAGCCAGCCATCAACATCCATCTAGGTTGCAATTTGGTTCACACCATCCGATGCATCATCACCATCCTTGTCTTTTGGACATTTCCATATCACTGGGGGAGCCTCTCTGTCACAAGTAGCTGTGGAGGACATCATGTAGAGAGCCATTCATTTGAGATCATCTTATGGCATGCATGGAGTTCGGTACGAGTACGTCACCTTAAGCAGATGTTATTACACTATGATGGGCATCTGGCATGACGTGTATATAGTTGTAGGTTAGAGGAATCCAATGAGCCATTCCCTGCATCAATCTGATTCCTGGATCGCTACATGTGGGATAGTTTCACCTAGAAACTTAGCCTTGGTCATACTTATTGATAAATTATTTTCATGATTTATTTTATAAGAATTTGATAGAGGACCTCAAGTGGTTTATAACCAATAAAAATCCCCTATAAAGGGAGTAGATAGCCTAGTGTTTAAGCGATCCAGATTAGCCTCAACGTTTTTGCAGAGCAGCATACCAGCCTAGCGTTTTCTGATCCAGATCAGCCCTTAGCGTTTTGGCAGCAGATCAGCCAGCGATCTGCAATTCAGATCAGCCAATAATTTCAGTTTTCAGCCCTTCCCCCGTCGGAGGTGCATGAGATCTGCAATCACTTGCCAATCAGACGTGGTCCAGTATTTCGGACGCCCATTGAGTCTCTTCTCGGCCATTCCCTCGTGGCATCGAGTGCTCCCATTGCACTGTTGCAGTCCATCATCGGTATCCTTGAGATCTGCGTTTCCAGCCCTTCATTCCTCTTACATCGTCTCTCACGTTTCAGCCCCAGATCTATCCCTTGGTGGCCATCCGCAATCCCGCATCGAGACGGATCCCAAGGTGCATCAAATCAGCCCCGGAGGTGCTTCATCTTGAAGAGTTATCGAGGCGACATTCCCCATTCGAGTCAGTAGAGTTTGCACCTAAGGTATTGCATGTGTGTACATTCCATTTACACAATCGAAAGCAAATACCGCATCGCCAACAGTTGGGGGGGGGGGGGGGTCTCTTGAGAGGGTTGGTCATGACCCCATCGGCTCTCTCTCTCTCTCTCTCTCTCTCTCTCTCTCTCTCTACACATCTCTACCTCTCTCTGCATTCCCTCTCTTCAGGTAAGTAAAAGGAACCATAATTCAAGTTAAAAGCAATCATCAATGCAAGGAAAGAAGTAAGAATTTGTGGAAGTGTAAAACCTAGATCATCACCATTTCGATTCCGCTACACTAATAACAGCTACACTTGTTATTAGGATATGGTAAAGAGGCTTTGTTATTTTAATTAGAGTGGGAGCTTTTTGATTACACGTGGATATGTTGATAATGCAGGGCTCAGGGTGTGTGTATCAGCTGGGCGTGATTGTAGAATCTAAGATTTTAAATTTTGTTTGTAAGGACATTTCATAAGCTTATGTTTAATGTGTTTAGGTATGTTTGATTCTGGCGAATTGCTGCAAATGCATGAATTTCATAGAAACACAAGAATGTTCTTTCAAAACAAAAGAACCAGGAAAGAAATAAGCGACTTCTACGAAAAGGAGTACAATAAGATGAAAAAGAGTGACGAGAAGTACCCAGGAGAAGACATACAAATCTTAGAGGTACGGCATACATATTGATATATGCAGAGAGAGAGAGAGAGAGAGAGAGAGAGAGAGAGAGAGATTACTGTATGTATGTATTATTAGATTTAATTATCTCTTGTGCCCCCGGAATGTCATAGGAGCAGAAAATTGGGAGTGGGGGTTGTTTTGTGGCTGTGCTTGGGGAAGTGAGATTATTTTTCCATTTATAGCCATGCTTATGTCATGTCTATGGGATGGCAATGTATGTGTCAGTGCCCTTGGGTGCTCAGCTACTGTCAATATTTTTCAAAGTGGGGATCAAGCTTTAGGCAGCCCTGAGCAACACATTTTTTTTGTGGGAGGTTCCCTATAGGCATGTATGTTCTGCTTCCACTTTGACATTTTATCATAATTGTGGTAAGAATGAATCAAGAAGTTTGGTTTTGATGCTGATTGTGGTGGTGCAAGGAGAGAGTTCCGGGTTGTGGATGTTTGCCGACTTGGTTGGGTCTCGACTCTTGAGGATTGCAAGAGGATTGGGTGCAATGGTTCCTGTTTAGAGAGGAGAGCAGATAGAGGAGACGAACATTGAAAGAAGTGGGGGAGAGAGACTGAAACAAGAGCATTAACTGAATAATGAAAGAGAATGCTCAAACAAAGGATAGGTGATAATAAATTGAAGAGAGAGGGATTATGGGGCGCCTAGAATCGTCAGTGACCACCTAATAATAAGTGGGCCTCATCATCAAAATATGCCATATCATCATCAAAATGGGATAGATGGCTAAGAAAGCACCTAAGGCCAATAAGTATGGACCAAGATATGCTAGAATACATACGAAGGGCCACGTGGCCTACAATCATAAGATGCAAGATAACATGCCGCCATCTGGCGATGACAAATCTTCAACACTTCTTCTTTAGCGTCAGATGGGGGGACCAATGCCAGCCCATTAATGAAGATAATTTGGTCAAGATCAAGATAGAGAATAGTCCAAACCGAGATGACCATCCTTAATGATATTTCAAACAAAGTGGTAATCTAAGTAGAGGAGGTTAGAATAGGTAGAAGAAGATTTTTGGTTACTCATTCGAAGTAGTTGCAATGCATCATGGCTAGACAACTGATCGGACAAATGAGCACAAAAATGAGGTAGTTGATAGGGCATACACACCGCAAAAGATAGAAAGAATTAGCATAATATCAACTGGTTGCAACTCGGACGAAAACTTTACAATGTGAAGTCTACATGTCCGCTATACGACTAAAAAATATACTTAAATGAATCCAAGATGAGCCTAGATTCAACCATTAAGGAAAGTGCAAGGTCATGGTAGTCACCCACAAGACAATATAACCATCAGCTCATCATGCGTAGTATTGACTAAATACCACGACATCCCCACTAACGTCGTTAGTGCCCAATAGTGGGTGTAGAACTAGGTACTAACATATGCTCCCAAACACAACACACACCAAACCCACACACACATGAGCATACATCAACACATAGATCAGTGTATTGAGTTTCCCTCATGTCTCCAGGGATCAAGGCCAGCCATAATGAAGCCTAGCACTAAAAGAAACATTAAATCGGAAAAATTAGCAGAAATGAAACATTAAATCGGGAAAATTAGCAGAAAAGAAACATTAAATCGGAAAAACTGTGCATGATGCGCGTAGCTTCTTGGGCTTATGCTCTTACTAGAGAAGGTTTATCAGGGACTTCACCGAGACTGCTTCACCCCTACATGCTTTTCAAAAGAAAGAGGTCACATTCAAGTGGACACAAAAAGAGATTTCAGCTTTTAATCTCTTAAAGAAAAAGATGACTACGGATCCAGTAATTGTTTTACTAGATCTGAGGAAGTCATATGTGGTCTAGTGTGATGCATGTGGCAACAGTATCAGGGTAGTGTTAATGCAAGATGGTCGGGTAGTAGCTTATGCGAGCAGAATCTTGCAAGGGCCATAAAAGACTATGCAAATCTATGAAACAGAGCTACTAGCCGTGATTCATGCGGTTTCAATCTGGAAACACTACCTGCTAGGTGCTGATTTTGTTGTCCAGACAGATCATCAGACCTTATGATACTTCTTGACACAGTCAAAGCTATCTGAAAAGCATATGCGATGGGCAAACATTCTCTCTATGTTCCACTTTCAAATTTTGCATGTGGAAGATGCATTATCCAGAAAGCCACAAATTTCAGTTGTGTCAATTTTTTATCATCGTGAGCTTGATGCAGTATGCTATTGGTGAAGATTTTGCAAGGATCTTTGAACAGTTACAAGATGGGCAACGCCATAAGCACTACCTCCTCAGGGATGGTTTTATAAGGATGCATGGCAGATTATGTGTCACCAAGGTGGAAAGGTACTCAAGGTACGTATGTATTTGGTCCGTCCTGTACGTAGTACTGAATGGATTGAATTGTTAGATACGTAAAATTCGTATAAAAAAAAAAAAAGCCAAAAACATACGATACGGTCTGTACTCTCCTTGTGCAAGGCTCTGTAAGGAAAACTCTTGTATCTGTTAAAAACTCTCCTGAATAAGGCGCCCAAATAACCCAGAATAAGGGCGAAAACAAGTTCTAGATAAGCCTAGCTGTTTCTTATAAATTAGAAAAAAATGTACAGTACAGATCCATATGGTACGGAACCGTATGAACATATGGTGCGGTACGGACTGTACGTACATCCGGATACAACTTTGTGTGTCACTAGGCCATTGTGACATAAAGTTATGGTAGAAAGCCATGTCCCACCGTATGCAGGGCATTGTAATATAAATGCAACAGTAAAAGCGGTGGAGACATTCTTTTATGGGCCTACTTTGAGGAGAGATGTGGATGCCTTTGTGCAAGCATGCATGCTTTGCCAAAAGGTCAAGTTTGACAGACAAAAGGCACCAAGGTTGTTACAACCAGTGCCTATTACAAATAAGCCATGGGAAAGCATTGCTATGGATTTTATCTTTGATCTTCCAAGGACGCCGACACGGAATGATGGTATATGGATCATTATTTGTAGGTTCAGCAAACATGCCCATTTTATTCCAGTCTCGAAGAAGATAAAATTTGACCAGAGGGCACGGTTGTTTATGTACAATGTGTTCAAGTACCATGGTATGCCACAATCTATTGTCAGTGATCATGATCCTCGTATGACCAACCTATTTTGGAGAGGCTTGTTTGAAACCATGGGCACTACGCTCAAGTTTTCCTCCTCATTTCATCCACAAACTTATGGACAATCAAAAGAGGCTAATTCTATTATCTTAGATCTGCTGAAATGCTATGTATCAGATAACAAGGGCAAGTGGGAACAATATATCACACCAACCAAGCCAACAAAGAGATGCATTAAAAACACCTTATTCTTGAATCTCAACCCAAAAAGTTTCAAGAACAACCAAAACTACAGTTCTCATGCCAATTCATGTAGATGAGATAGTCGTAGCTCCAATTTTTCTTGCAGAAATCCCTACTCCATTACCTCCATTTTGCATCAACAGATCCATGAGAGCTTCAACGCAATCATACACAGCCCAACACACAAATTTGAAGAGAGAAACCCTAATTCACTTCATCACACACTTGAAAACTGGAAGCACGAGAGGTGGAGATTGCGTAGGAGCAACACACAAAAGCCATGGTTGTCGCCTTCATTGTACACAAAAGTGCTCATATTATAGGCTTGGACACTCTAAGCGAAATGAATGGCAACACACGAACAGAAACTGCAAAATCACTCAACTTAAACTGTGAGAGAGATAGATAGATAGATAGACTGAATTATCGTCCACCGAGGTCAGATATGACCTATGGGACCAAAAAGGGGACATTACAACGGTTGCACATTAAGCGAAAGATGACGATACATATCAGTTAAGGATTAAGGGTCCGGTAGGAAGATGAGAGAAGAAAATAGAAACCTAGGGGGAGTCAGCTGTGGGGGGAGCCGGTTTGGGATTTCGAAACTCCTGGATGATGGCTTTACCGCCTCGATAGACTGCCCATTTGCCTTGTTTGCGGGCTTCATGTACCTTCTTGAGCTCTTCACTTTTGTGTTTGAGTTGTAGCGGAGTGAGTTCTTCTACAATCCAAAGCTTGGTATCTTTGAGAAGACGTGATTGTTGAAGAAGCTTGAGTCGACCCTCTCGACTTTCGAATTCAAGGATGGCTTGTCCACTTGGTATTGGCTTGTTAGGGCCTCCCGATGTGATGCACTCTATTGCGTTATAATCGAGCTTGATCGGTTGGAGAGTTTCGTTGAGGAAATTGATGCGCGCCGAGAAGTCTTTCTCGGTCGTATCCCATGCTTGAGGTAGCCCACCAATGCGGACCTTGAGGGCATTGTCTTCTTGGAGTCGTCGTTCTCGAAGTTCTGCTGCCATGCATGTCTTCACCTTCGCAATTGTTGCCGAGTGTGTTTCGACGGCCTTCACTTCGACTTCTTTCACTTTGTTGGTGGCGAGCTCGACCATGGAGTCAAATCGTGCCTCGAGCTTGCAAAGGCGAGCTTTGAGGTCACGATTCTCTTCCATGACCCGGTCAAGGGTTGCTTGGAGGCCCTCGATTCGGTCAGATTTGTTCGGAGCTGCTAAAATGGCGGCAAAACTCGGCCGTGTTTTTGCGGGGGTCTTCGGGGTCGTCTTGTTTGCAAGCACCGATTCACAGAGAGTCGAACCGGATTGTTGGGGTATTTCTGTGTAATGCGGCTCAAGGCTTGTGCGGCAAACTCTGTTTCGCTGATTTTCTGTGTTAAAATGGTGAGATGCCTTGTGTGGAGATCTCCCTTCATAGAGGGTCGTTACCACAGTTGAGTCGAAGCCGGCCGGGCATCAACACCCTTGGGGTCGAGGACAAGGTCGGCTTTAATCCGGTTTCGCTAATGTTGGGGTCTCTGTGTTAAAATGGTGAGATGCCTTGTGTGGGGATCTCCCTTCACAGAGATTCGTCACCACAGTTGAGTCGAAGCCGGCAACACATTTCTGCACAAAGCTGCCCGTGCCGCAGACCTCAAGCAGGTTCGAAAACCACCCTTGGGGTCGAGGACAGGGTCGGCTTTACTCCGGATTGGCGAGGTCGGCAGCAGGTCGTCGGCACAGTCGTCACTTAGGCAGCTGCGGCAGAACGTCGACACCAGAGCAGGGCCGTGACCTGGGGAGAGGGAGGGCGAGGCTGATGAATAACGCCCCCCCACAGGGCTGCCCTCGCCCAGGGGGAGACTCTGCAGGCGGCTGTGTTGAGAAGGGTTAGGTCACGAGAGAGAGAGAGAGAGAGAGAGAGAGAGAGAGAGAGAGAGAGAGAGAGAGAGAGAGAGAGAGAGAAATGAAATGAAATGTTATATTAACTTCTTCAAAAGGCCAAAGTGACCTATGAGACCAAAAAGTTACAATGCGGTGTGTCTGATACAAAGTCAGATTAACAAAATAAATTAAGCTAGGATAACAAGATATAAATACTGCGGAATCCTAAATTAAGCTGATAGGTGAGAAAGGTGAAAGGCGTGAAATGTGTGAACTAAGCAGTACAACGTGTAGACAATATGGGAGGGAAGTAGAGATCCATCTTCATAGAGATCCATCTTCATCTGCACTCTAGACGACTAGAAAGTATGGCTCGAATCCTTTGCTGTAGCCTCCTTCGAAACTGTGTAGCTCCTCTTCTCCATCGGGGTCGTCTAGATCTGCCTAGCTCCAATGCTCAGAGAGAGAGAGAGAGAGAGGAGATCCGACACGGCACATTGGGGTTCCGGGCAAAGACGCACATAGCTTGTTGTAAGCGCTGAGGCAATGATCCTCCCCATGCGAGTTTATGGCTAGGTTAGAGACCCATCCCATTGAGCAAGGTAGAAGTATTGTAGTCCAGATTTTAGATGGAGAGCTTACTGGAAATTTTGAAAAGTGACACGAAGCCAAACATTGCTAGGTTAAAGGGAAACTTAGGAATAGACACAACAAACTCTGACCTAGTCTTTACTTCGTAT
Source organism: Adiantum capillus-veneris (assembly GCF_014529385.1). Lineage (NCBI taxonomy): Eukaryota > Viridiplantae > Streptophyta > Polypodiopsida > Polypodiales > Pteridaceae > Adiantum > Adiantum capillus-veneris. The sequence goes on along the minus strand of NC_140939.1, from coordinate 164,685,696 downwards.
GGCAAGAGGCACACTAATGATAAATATAAGCAAGGTGAGCTGTTGGGTGCCAAGGTATCATGCAATAGAAATGAAAAATTCCACAAAGAGAGAAGGTAGAGCCTAAGAGGGCTCTATATGTTCTCTATGACTCATGAGCAGTATGTATGTGTGCCCCATTCTCTCCCGTTCCTTCGAACCTGCTTCCTTTGTTTCTCTGGCCTGCCGCAGCTTCGCTCTCGGCCTTGCCTATCTTTTCTTGTGTGTGTGTTTAGCCCACCTTTGAAGGTCTCTCCAGTCCCAGTCTGCTGATCGAGGCTGCGGTTTGTAACCCAGGTGGACTGTGATTTGCTTGTCTCTGTATGCGCAAAATCACTTAATGCGACACCTTTTTCCATTGCGTGTACTTTGTTTGGAATGTTTTCTTGTTCTTCTTGATTCAATTTTCTTCTGTTCGGCTTTGCATGCATATTCTGCCTATCTTTGAGGCCCCCCCATAGCTTGCCAGCCTGCCGGTGCACTTTTAACTCTGCTTGGGAGAGATTTTTTTCGCTGGGCTTTTCAGTTCTCAGTTTGCCCATGTGGCCAGTTGTATACAGTTCTCCAGATGTTGCCTTCGGGCATGCTTTGTAAACAGTTTTGTACTTGTCCTCCGAAATGGCACCATTTGGTCGCTCTACGGGGTTTTCGATGACTACTTATCCCTCCCTCCCCCCCCCCCCCCCCCCCCCCCCCCCCCCCCCCAAACCCCCCACACACACACACACACACACACACACACAAACAGAGAGAGAGAGAGAGAGAGCTTTATTAACGTCTTCGAAAGGCCGAACTCGACCTATGAGACAATATCATATACATGTGTTGATGCTCTAGGCATCGGAAAATAAAAAAAGGGTACAAACTGAAATGAGCCTATACTATGCAAAAGGGTGTGGTAGGGTGGTGCATGTGGTGTACAATGTATAGTGTGGGTCCTCGTGTCGAGGTGTGCTCACGCATCATCAGGCTCAACTAGGGGCTGCGAGGTGATACCACCATGAGATGATAGGGAGGGTATCTAAAAACAAGCAACATATGTAGGGTAGAGAATGTGGTACATCGGTGGTGGCCTGCTCAGGTATCTCTGGAATGCTGGATCTCCTGGTGCTGGTACATGACTCTGTTCTAGATACTGATGGTGTAAGGTTAGTATCCTCGAGATCTCCCTCTGGTGACACCTATGTGCCCTGTATCCTGGGAGCCTCGGTCTCCGACGTGCCCTCTGAGACTCTGCCTGCAGAAGGGTAAGCCCTCTACTCTGTGTAGGTAGTGTGGGGGGGTCTGGCCCTGCTCGTCGGAAAAACTGTGTGATGGTAGTCTGTGTCTTGCTATCCTGACTCTGGCGTGGCTGTAACAACTGCTCTCGAACCTCTAAAGCCGCAACCAGGAACTGGCCAAACCTCCGCTGCTCTCGGCCTATCATATGCTGCTGTAATGAGTCTCCAATGCCATATCTCTCTCTCAACTCTGTATATGCTGGGCATCTCATGACAAAATGCTCCTCACTCTCCACCTCCGTCTGGCAAATCCGGCATGTACGCTCCTCTCGTGGTATGCCTCTGGCTTTGCCACTCTCAATCTCTAGCTCATGTGATGACACTCGTAGCTGGCCAATGTTGATCCGAAGTCGGTGTGGCATGTACTCTTGCATGTATAATGGAATCTCAATGAATCCCTGCTCTGAGAACCTCAGAAAATGCTCATAGTAATATAGCATTTTAGGAGGTAGGGTGTCTGTGGGCCTGCGCCATGTCCTCTGAATATATGTATGCCATATCTCCTGTCTGATGACCCTATTCCGCTCAGAGCGTGAGAGGGTATAGGTCGGGGCCTGGGTGTCATACTGGAGTGGTGGTAGTCTATCGATATCAAAACCGTGCTGAGCTAGCCAATCTCTTGTCTGGGCATACCATGAGCTAGTGTCCCCTGCCTGTGCCATCTCTCTAGATGCAATGAAGGCTCTATGAGAGATCCTATCTGGATCCATAGTTTTTTTCGTTCGCGTACGGAAGGCCTGCCGTACTGCCGTACGGGTGCGGGTACGGATGAAGTACGGAAGAGGATTTCGTACGTGCAGCCAGCGTGGCAAAAAATTTGGGCAAAAAAGTTTCGGCTGCATTATTTTGGCCGTGCGCTCGTATAGTCTGCAGGCGAATGTCTCTGCATAGAATATACAGAGATTGCAGAGACACTCACACTGTCACAGAGCGTGTATGAACTTGTGAGGCTTGGACATCAGCCCGCGGCCCGTCCATTTTCTCGAGTCTCCGCCCTCGGGTCGCACTCTCTCTTGCCTCCAACCTCTCCCCCAACACATAGCGCAGCAGCCAGCTCAGTACTCCAAGTGGCAAGGCTCAAGCTCGTTGCACCATCTTCCAAGTTCCAACTTCCAAGCCGAATTCTTTGCAAGTTTGCAGATGGGCCGAACCAAGCGTCCCGAGTGGCAGTATGGGCAACAAGTGAAGAGTCTTCCAAAAGGAAAATGGACTTGTAAATGTAATTTTTGTGGGCATTCATGGGACGGTGGTCCTTTGCGTATCCGTGCACATATTTTGGGCATTGCTGGCCATGGTGTGGGAGGCCCATGTGATGAGGCCCCAGCAGATGTTGTAGAGATTGTCACAAGATTGCATGCAGATGCAAGGCCAGAGGGAGAAGATAGAGCTGCTTTTGTAGACGCATTGGTCAATGATTTGGAAGGAGATGCCTCTCAAGCTCAAGGAAGTGCTTCAATGAGTACGCATGCTAAGGGAACAACTAATGTAAGTGGCTCTTCCAAGTCCAATGTGGGGTCCTCAAGCAAAAAGAGGAAGGTTTCTCAAGGGGGTTTGGCGAGTGCATTTGGCTTGCAAACACGGAAGCAAGCAGACCAAGCCTTGCGCAGGTTTTTTTATGTTGAGGATGTTCCTACATGGAAAGTAAGGAGCCCTTACTTTTTGCAAATGGTGAAAGCTATTGGGCAAGCAGGTCCTTCGTATGTTCCCCCCTCTTATCATGCTTTGCGCACCACAGAATTGAATGAGGAGGTTAAATGCGTAAAGACTGAGATCATGGGTGTACGCGAGAAATGGAAAAGATATGGATGCTCTATAGTGTGTGATGGATGGTCTGACACTAGGCGTAGGCCTATCATTAACTTTCTTGCATGCTCTATTCATGGGTCAGTGTTTTTGAAAGCTATAGACACATCTGGGGAAACAAAGACATCCGAATTTATTTTTAAGCATCTGAAACAGGTTATCAGAGAGATTGGCCCAGCAAATGTTGTGCAGGTATGCATGGACAATGCAACCAATTGTGTTGGTGCTGGGGAGATGATTGAAAGGGAGTGGAAACACATTTTTTTTACTAGATGTGCTTGCCATTGCTTGGACCTTTTGTTTGAGGACATTGGACAAATTGGTTGGGTTGGAAAAGTGCTTGAGGATGCAACAAAGATTGTCACATTTGTGACAAGAAAATCTACTGTGTTGGCATTGTTTCGGCAACTTAGCAAGGACTTGGTCAAGCCGACAGCCACTCGATTTGCGTACTACTTTATTATGTTGGCCAATCTTGTGGATGAGAGATGCATGCAAGGTATGCGCAAGCTTATGATTGATGACAAATTTGTTAAGATGAAGAGATCCAAGACTCAAAAGGCTACTGAGGTCTCGAACATTGTGTTTAATGCATCCTTTTGGCAAGAGGCAAGGCTGATTTTGAAAATGTGTGCTCCGATTTTGAAAATTCTCCGTTTGGCTGATAGGGAAGGAGCCACCATGGGGCTTATGTACGAGCTTACGGATCGCATGGTAGAGCAAATTGAAAACATGCAAGGCATTGATGCTGCAAGGATGAGAGAGATTAGGGATCTATGCATTCAAAGATGGAATATGTTGCACACACCGTTACATGCTGTTGGATACATGTTGCATCCCATATGGCGAGGAAGAGGGCAAGAAAGTGATGGCGAGGTGCATGAAGGATGGATGACATTCTTGGACAGGTACACCAAGGGTGATTTGACCTTGCAAGGCACCCTAATTGATGAGTTTGACATTTATAAAGCTGAAAGCAAGTCATTTGCTCATCCAATTGCAAAAGATGCATTGAGGATGCAAGAGGGAGTGAAATGGTGGGAAACTTTTGGGGCTTGCACACCTGCTTTGCAAGCTCTTGCTTTGAGAGTGCTTTCGCAAGGGACATGTGCCTCTCCATGTGAGAGAAATTGGAGCACCTTCTCTCTCATTCATACCAAGAGAAGAAATAGGCTACTCCCATCTCATACAGAGAAGCTTGTGTACATACACATGAACTTGAGGCTCATATCCAAAATCAAAGAGCGTGGCTATGAGAGAATGGAGGTCACATTGGAAATGCTCAATAAGGAAAAAGATGAGGACCGCTTGCTTGCCTTACAAGAGATTCAGGAGGCCATTGCAGAGAGTACTACAGATGCGATAGAGCCTATTCCCATTGCTGGGACCAGTCATATTGGGGCATCATGCTCAGTTGGTGGTGATGAGGATGAGGATGAGGATGAGGATGAGGACGAGGAGGAGGATGATGCTGCTTATGACGATGAGGATGTGAGCTATGGTGAGAGTTAGAGCTCACTGTGCCTGGCCGCCTGCTTATGGAGTCTGGACCATGGTTTTTGACATTTACTTATGCGGCATGCTGTTACCCGTATGGTGTTTTGTTCACTGTTGACTCTAGAGTCTACAGTTTAGATTCTAGCCTTTAGTCTCGCCTCCCTACTTATGTTTTGGATTCAGCCTTCAGGAGACTACACTCTTGATTCCTGAATGTTTTTGGCTTGCTTCTATTGTCTTGACTCTTGACTCCTTTCTGTTTGGAGGTTACTTTATCAATCATTACTTAGAGGTCTGAGGCACCATCTTGATTCTCTCCAATCTCGACTCTCCAGACTCCTCAGTCCACTTTTAATTTCTAAAGTTTCTATGGTTTTAAGTTTTAACTTTTGTTTGTCTATAAACTTATAAAGTTTTAAACATGGTGGTGCAGTAAGTATTTCTACAATTACTATGTAGCATCCTAAGACTGACGTGTGGAATTTTGGGTGGTCTGATCCGTACTTATTCCGTACTTCCGTACCCGTGTGCGTCCGACGTGTGATTGACGTATG
>NC_140939.1:164070544-164075544 GCF_014529385.1 Adiantum capillus-veneris | reverse complement strand
GAGAGAGAGAGAGAGAGAGAGAGAGAGAGAGAGAGAGAGAGAAATGGTGATAGCAGACGTGGGTTTTGGCATGCATGAGCTCGTTCTACTCCCGACGTGATTGTGCCTATCCTTGGGCTACTACAACATGAGCTGCATGAATAGACTACTACAATCATGGGCTGGTATAATATATTGGGCCGCTGGTTGTGGGGTTGCTGCAACGCAAGCATCAACATTGGGTTGCTTCATGGCGCAGCCTTATATCACAATGTTAACAACAACTTCACATAGCTAATAGCAACTGCATTCCGCTGTAGAGAGAGAGAGAGAGAGAGAGAGAGAGAGAGAGAGAGTCACTTCATGTGTAGGCCATAGAATGATGGCGAGAGCAAGGTGCACCATAGCTAGCCTGCATAGCTAATTTGAGTCCCTCTCAAACTCTCAGCTGCCTTGAGGATGTTGCATTGATAATCGCCATCTGTCAATGGCCTCTTGGTGCTTTCGTAGCATGAATTCATTTTTGTGAGTGCTCTAGGAACTACTGCCACACGCTCAGCACCTCATCTCAAGAGTTTGCCTCCAGACTGATCTGTGTAGATGTCTCCTTTGCGCTACATGGCCATTACTTTCTCTTGGCTCACCTTTTCACTCCTCATATCGACCTTTTGGCTACCCAACTAATTAGAGGAGAAAGGTGGTAATGGTGGGTGGCCTCCCTTCTTATCAACATTTGCAGCACAGGCAAAAAGCACACCCATGGAGATACACCAGCAACACCTCTTCCATCAATTCTAGATCCGGTAGGTGCAAACCCTATCCCCACCAAGCACTTGTTGGCATCTGCCCTGTTTTCTTGAAAGAGTGCTTGCTTTCCCTTGCCCTTGAGCTCAAACACAAAGAAGTCTCTCTCTCTTTCTGTCTCTACTAAAGGCGACAGATTGAGCAAAAAAGCCACATACAGGTCAATTTCCTATGATATTGCAGGAGCTGGCAAGCTCTTTTCTTGTGAAACCACAATGCTCTCTCTCTCTCTCTCTCTCTCTCTCTCTCTCTCTCTCTCTCTCTCTCTCTCTCTCTCTCTCTCTCTAGCGCGCACTCTTTGTCCCCAATACCCCACTTTGACCACACTCAAATTTCTAGTTTTAGCATATTGATAGGTGATTAGTCTTCTTATGAAAAGCTACAAATTTTTATCTTTGGAAAAATTTAATCTCACAATGAGGGGTATTTTGGGAATTCTGGAAAATTTGAGGGGCATTTTGGACAATTATGACAAATATTGGAGGTATTTTTTGGAATTTACACAAATTAGAGGGGTATTTTGGTAATCTTCCCAAAAATTATTTCCCAACACTGTGCAATATAGCCGGCTGCGCCTCTCTCACACACACACTGGCAAATTGGCAATGCGTGCTCTCTCTCTCTCTCTCTCTCTCTCTCTCTCTCTCTCTCTCTCTCTCTCTCTCTCTCTCTCTCTCTCTCTCCCGTTTTTTGACCTAGTAGGCAGCAGTTCACTCTTTTGACCATAACTTGCTCATCCGAACTCCGATTTAGGTGATCTATAGCCTCAATCGAAGAGCACGACGCCCTCTACGCATTGATGTAAAGACAGAATTTTTCTGTGTAATGGAAGGCTTTGCTGTAACAGCATCTCAGAACTGAAAAAACTGTCAAAACTTTGCGTTTTTGTTGCCGACTTGAAGGCAATGTCAGACAAAACTCGCAAGGGTGGAAAAGCCACACTCGCCATGGAGAATGATGCAAAATCTCCAAGGAATTTGGATGCTAATCCAACCACATCGTCTACAACAACGGAAGCAATGATCATGGATTACTTGATCTCGTTACAAGAAACCGTCAACAAGCAAGGTGAAGAGTTGCGCGCACTTGCAATGGAGAATGGTACTTTAAGAGTTCTCGTTGTGGAGAATGAGCACCTCAAGAAGGTTCTTGAAATGCAAACAACACGCTTGATGCATCTTGAGAATGAAGTTCAAGAATGTAAACGCTCTCTTGTGGACATGAATGTAGTGAAAGAGCGCTTGAGCAAAGTTGAGAGTGATCATGTATTGAAAGAGGAAACGATAGATACAATACGACATGATGTATGTGAGATGAGAAATGCATCCAAATCATGGGCTGATATATGTAAGGATAATGTGGTTTCTACATCTCCTATCACGTAAGCCGTTGTCCAAGCAAAGAATGTAGAGAATGTGGACACTCAAGAATTGCAAGAACGACAAAAACGCTCAAAGAACATCGTCATTCGTGGAATCAAGGAGGAAAGCATGGAAACACCCCAATCTCTTGCGGTTTCTATTGAAGAGTTTTTTGCTACACACTTTGGCATGTCAGGAATCATGGCTTATGGTGCACATCGAGTTGGAAAACAAGGAGTCCCTCGCTCGGGAGAAAGACCTATTGTATGTACCATGGCTGATGAGGTAAAGAGAAAGATCATCCTTGACAATGGTTGGATCTACCTCAAAGGAACGGGTTGTAATGTATATGAGGATCGCACTCTTATGCAACAAAATGTACGTCGCAAAGCATACGAGGAAAGAAGCAAGAAGGTTAAGGTATCATCTCAAGAAGAAAAGTCACTTGAGGAGGATGCAAGTCCACCCAACAAATAGGGACACATGATCTATGAGACCAACTCACGCTTGCGAATAAGCTTTTGGAATTGTAACGGGTATCGATGGAATGCGGGAATTGGCATTGATGAGCTTACCAATGACTCCGATGTGATACTTCTTGTCGAAACATGGGAGCATGATGCGCAACGAATTCTTGGATTTGAGAAATACGATGTACATTCTTTGATGTGGGCCAAAAATGCAAAGCAACGAAGAGGCCAAGGAGGCGTAGCATGTATGACCAAAAAGGGTTTGAAAGATGTTTCCATTGTCAAAGAAGATAAGTATAAACGCTACTTATGGCTGAAAATCAACCCACCAAATGGTCAAGTCATGTTTGTGGCCGGCTGCTACATTCCTCACTATGACTCCAACTTTTATGCTCGCTTGAATATGGATAGAGATCAGCCCTTTGTTGAACTAGAGGAAGACATTGCTCATTACAAGGATCAAGGTGAAGTCATTGTTTTTGGAGACATGAATGCTCGCACAAATATGTTACAACACGACACACAACAAGTCGACATGCCGCATGTATCAAGAAGAGTGGATGACTCATACATGTATAATCGAAGTTCTAATGATGCAAAAGAAGTGGATCACTATGGAAAGTCACTTCTACATATGTGCAATAATACCGGAATGCTCATTGCAAATGGTGTATCTCTATGGCAAGGCACCAATGACTTTACATGTAGAAAGCACAATGGTGCTAGCGTGATTGACTATATGTTGTTCTCAGAAGCCACTCTAGAATGCATACAAAGCTTTACACTTGGTGAATGGAATCCGGAATCAGATCATAGGATGTTATGTATTGACCTCAAGTGTGGTAAACGGCCCGAGCATGTAGCCTCCAATCATGATGTGAATCATTTGTACCTACGTCTAGACTTCAAACGAGCACTTATATATGCTGATATGGTGGACCAAATGTTAAGCATGATAGAGCATCAAGGGAGCCCAACATTAGAATGCAAGTGGAAAGTTTTCAAAGAAGTAATTTTCTCTTGTGCGAAGGAAAGCTTTTCGGTGAAACACATGTCTTGCAAAAGGTCTAAGAAGGGTAGCACCAAGAAGAAATGGTTTGACATGGAATGTAGTCAAGCCCGAAAACACTTGCTAAGATTGGATGCAATCAAAGACAAGGAAGTTTACTTGGAATGTTCACACACATACAAAGCACTTGTTCAAAAGAAGAGGAGAAGGTGGGAAGTCGAAAAACAACTTCTTTTAGCACAAGAGAAAGCACATGCATGTGGCAAGTTTTGGCAAAATCTAAAAGGCAAGCGCGTTGAGAGCTTTGGTGACTTGACTCTTGAGGATATGTATATGCATTGTAAGAATCTCTATGAGCAACCCAATGTTGATAAGATGGAGGGTTGTAGCTCCCTTCCATTTATGTCTCCCTTCTTTACCATTGAAGATGTATGCCGCGCGCTTGAGAAACTTGCTACTCGCAAGGCAGGTGACCTTCAAGGTGTCAAGGCTGAAATGATTAAATGGACAAGCAAGAAAACACGATATTGGATATGCGATATGTTTAACCTTGCACTTCAGTATGGCATGCCTCATGATTGAAGTGCAAATTGGATCAAACCTTTGCACAAAGGAGGAGATGTAAACAATGTGAACAACTATCGCACTATAATGGTTGGTTCTTTGATGGCAAAGTTATTTGGATGTATCATGGAGATGAAGATAAGTGAATGGGCTGAAAAGAATGGCAAACGTGCGCTTGGCCAAGCAGGTTTTCGAAAGCATCATAGCACTATTGATCACCTTGTCACTCTTCGAGTTCTTATGGAAGCGTCTCGATTGAAAGGAAAAAAGTTGTATTGTTGCTTTGTGGATTTCAAGAAAGCTTTTGACATGGTTCCGCGAGGAAATCTTTGGAGACGTATGCAAAGCCTTCAAGTGCCGAGAGAATTTATGCATGCAGTCTTTCGCATCTACCAAAAAGTGATATGTCGATTACGTATGGGAGATGGAATTTCAGAATTTTTTGCAAGCACTATTGGTGTCAAACAAGGATGCCCACTTTCCCCAACCCTCTTTGGGCTACTCATTGATGAATTGGAATACATGGTTCTTGATTTTATGCAGCAAGAAGGCATAGAAGAGGTTAAGATTGGAAATGCGGTGATCATGCTTTTGCTTTATGCCGATGATGTAGTGCTCTTGGCACATACCTTAGAAGATGCACAAAAGCTTATGAGTGTCTTGGAACGCTTTTGCCTACATAGCGGGCTGATCGTGAATGGATCCAAAACCAAGGTTATGCTTGTAAAGACCCTCAATGACAAAAATCCATGCATTGTATACAACAATGAGAAACTTGAAGTGGTAGATCACTTCAAGTACCTTGGCCTTGAG